>NW_005354255.1:80867-94334 GCF_000412655.1 Myotis brandtii | reverse complement strand
GACGCTCTATCCACTGAGCCAAACCAGTTAGGGCGGTCACAGGTTTGATTCCCAGTCAGGGCACATGCCCAGGTTTTGGGCTTGATCGTTAGTAGAGGGTTTGTAAGAGGCAGCCGATTGATCGATGTTTCTCTCTCATTGATGTTTCTATCTCTCTATCTCTCTCCCTTCCTCTCTCTCTCAAATCAATTAAAAATATTAAAGTTAAAAATCATTATTTTAAAAAAATTGTATTGATTTTTAGAGAGGAAAGAAGAATGTTTCTATCTCTCTATCTCTCTCCCTTTCTCTCTCTCAAATCAATTAAAAAATATTAAAGTTAAAAATCATTATTTTAAAAAATTGTATTGATTTTTAGATAGGAAAGGAGAAAAGGAGAGAAACATTGACTTGTTGTTCTACTTATTTATGCATTTATTGGTTGATTCTTGTATGTGCCCTAACCGGGGATTGAATCCACAATCTGGAGGATGGGGATGATGCTCTAACCAACTGAACTACCCAGCCAGGGCCTGGGTTCAGCCCACTTAGATTCTACATGTAAGTGAGATGATACATTGTTTGTCTCTCTGTCTTATTTCACTTAGCATAATGCCCTCAAGGTCCACCCATGTTGTCACAAATAGCAGGATTTTCCTTCTTTCAGATGGCTGAATTTTATAGCTACACTAATAAAAGAGAAATATGTAAATTGGCCATCACTCCACTACACCCACCAGCCAATCAGGACGAATATGCAAATTAACCCAACAAAGATGGCGGGTTAATTTGCATACGCGACTGAATACTGAAGAGGCTTGGCTTCTCTGCTGCAGCCGGACCAAAGGCCTGGGTCCCAGGTGCCAGAGGGAAACCGGTGCCTGCAGCCAGGGGAAGGAAGGCCTATTGCGTGAATCTTTGTGCAACGGGCCTCTAGTATATATATATATATATGTTAGTGACCCGGTGCACAGATTTGTGCACATTGAAAGGAAATTAATTAGAAGGTGGCTGGTGGGGTGGGACTGGGCTGGACATGCCCTGGAGCCAACCTCCGTGGTCCCTCCCTGGTGTCTGCAGACTGAGCAGGGTCCCTCCGGCAGGTGGGGTCCCTCGGCCTGGCCTGCAGGGATTGGGCTGAAATCGGCTCTCCAACATCCCCTGAGGGGTCCTGGAGTGCAAGAGGACACTCTGCAAAGTTGCTGTCGTACAGGGTGTGGAATGCAATTGCGAGTGTGCAGTAAACCAGATTTGGGGCCGACAGTGCCCCAGCAACAGCATAACCCACGGCCGAAGGTGGAATCCTGCGACCCCGTGAGGAATCAGGCTCCCTCCTCTCTGGTTTCAGGGTGCGTCACCCAAGAACCACCGCTGCCAAGTCACTACAGCTCAGCAGCTCCGGTGTTGAGCGCCTGCCCCCTGGTGGTCAGTGCGCATCATAGCAACCAGTTGGATGGTAGGAGGGACACTTAGAATATTAGCCTTTTATATATATAGACCAGAGGCCCGGTGCACAAACTTCGTGCGTGGGTACGGTCCCTAGGCCTAGCCTGTGATCAGGGCCATCCTTCCTGGCTGCCAGCAGCCGGCCCCACCTCCCGCTGCCACCCACCCGGGTTCCCGGTTTGCCATCGGGTGATCAGAGCCCAGTGGCCGGGGGGGAAGGACTGAGAGGTTGGCTGGTCCTGCCCACTCGCAACCCCACCCCCCACCACGGGTTGCCCTCTGTGTGTGGGGCGACCGGTGTGGGGGGGTGAGGCAGGGGCCTTGGCCTGGAGCTGTCCGCATCCCCCGCCACCCACCCCTGGTTCCCCATTCACCATCAGACGATCAGAGCCTGTGGGCCGAGGAGAGGGACCCCAAGAGGTCGGCTGTTCTGCCCGTTTGCTGGCCCTGCCGCCCGCCGCCACCCACCCCGGTTCTCTATTCACCACTGGGCGATCGGAGCCTGCTGGCCGGGGCAGGGACCGAGAGGTCGGCTGTTCCCACCTGCTCGCCAGCCCCACCCCCGCCTCAGGTCGCCCTCTGTGTGGGGGGCTACTAGCAGAGCAGGGGCCTTGGCCTGGCACCACCCGCATCCCCTGCCACCCACCCCTGGTCCCCATTCATCATCGGGCGATCGGAGTCTGCCAGCTGGGGAAAGGGACCGAGAGGTGGTCAGTGCACCTCATAGTGACTGGTAGAGCGGTCGTTCTGCCATTATGGTCGCTGGGTTTTTATTATATAGGACTAGAGGTTCAGTTCATGACATTCGTGCATGGGGGTGTGGGGGGCTACTAGCAGAGCAGGGGCCTTGGCCTGGCACCACCCGCATCCCCTGCCACCCACCCCTGGTCCCCATTCATCATCGGGCGATCGGAGTCTGCCAGCTGGGGAAAGGGACCGAGAGGTGGTCAGTGCACCTCATAGTGACTGGTAGAGCGGTCGTTCTGGTCGTTCTGCCATTATGGTCGCTGGGCTTTTATTATATAGGACTAGAGGTTCAGTGCATGACATTCGTGCATGGGGGAGGGGGGGGTCCCTCAGCCCGGCCTGCGCCCTCTCGGGTTGGGTCCCTAGGCCTGGCCAGGGATCAGGGCCTGTTGGGGCTTTCCTTCCCCCGGCTCCCGCCACTGCCACTGCTTGCTGTCTGTGCAGCACTGCCTCCCTCCCCTGCCACCAGTTGCCTCCCTCCGCAGGCGACAGGCATGGAATTGCTTGGCTGGCCCAGGCCTCCCTTTGTGGGGCAATTGCTGGCTGGCCCCGCACACCCACCACAGCGTCACTGGCCAGTGGCCTGGGCCTCCCTCTGTGCGGCAATTGATCTGGGGGCCCCACAATCGATCACCCCGCAGAGGGAGGCCCCGCCCACCCAATGCAGCACCACCAGCCTCTGGCCTGGGCCCCCCTCTGCGGGGTGATTGTGGGGCAATCGCATTGCACCTGCCTTGGTTGACCTGGCGCCAGTGCGTGTCATAGCGTGGTCGTCCGGAAGGTCTTCCAGATGGTCGTTCTGCTGTTTGGTCATTCGGTCAATTTGCATAGTCGATTTGCTTTTATTATTATAGATATTTATGTAATTATATATATATATATACACATATAGAATCCACTCACTCATTTAAGCAATATTTATTGAGTGCCTACCGTGTACCAGATACTGTTATAGGGGATACAGCAGTACACAAAGCAATTAAAATTCACTGCCCTGCCCTAACCGGTTTGGCTCAGTGGATAGAACGTCGGTCTGCGGACTGGAGGGTCCCAGGTTCGATTCTGGTCAAGGGCATGTACCTGGGTTGCGGGCACATCCTCAGTAGGAGGTGTGCAGGAGGCAGCTGATCGATGTTTCTCTCCCATCGATGTTTCTAACTCTCTATCCCTCTCCCTTCCTCTCTGTAAAAAATCAATAAAATACATTTAAAAAAAATAAAATTCACTGCCCTGCTGGAGGTCACACTGTAGTGGAGAGGTAGTTAGGAAACGGTAGCAGTACATAAACTGTATCATATTAGATGGCGTTAAACACTAAGGAGATAAATAAAGCAGGGAAAAGGGGTGGTGACTATAGGGTCGGAGGGTGTAAAAAAATCTTCATGTGCCCAAAGGAGGCCTCACAGAAAGGTAAACATTTGAGCAGAGGCAAGTTTTGTGCCCTAGGGCCCTGGCAACATCGGCCACCGTGTGCTCTTTGTTCGGGAAATTCAGACTGAGTTGAGGGTTTTTTAAAAGCATCGTCCGTGCCACAATGTCCCCTGATGTCTGTACATCTCTGCATCCTCTCTTGAGCTGGCCCTTTTCAGACCAGTGACAATTTAAGACTCTGCCTCTCAGCCGTCTTGCTGATGACTCATTTTTTATTCCTGTTCTAGTTGCAATCCTGAACACCCAGAAATTTCCCCCCAACCCTTCCCACACCGTTTCCCCTCCCCCCGGTCACCGGGAGGAAAAGGGCTTCACCAGGGACCATGGTGTGATGCTGGGCAAACCCTTCAGTGCCTGCTGGACTCAGTTTACCTCACTGTGGTTCAAGCAATGTTTTTTCTGAGGGCTATGCTGGCGTGGCTCCAGCGTTATTGCCTTTTTTGCTTTGGTTGAGCTGGGAAGCTCACCTCACAGACATTCCTTTCCTTAAACTAAATTCTCTGCTTTCTTCTGTGTAAAATACCCATCCATGAATACTTTACCTTCAGTTAGGACTCTTAGGGTTTCAAGTGGCAGAAAACGGATGTTAAACTGATTTAATTGGTGGACAACTGCTGAGGACAGCAACAAAACTGGATCCCCCATGCCCTGCCTTTTAATGCCCTCCAAAAATGATACCCTCACACCTTTATTTACACCATATCACCACCGTGCTTGCCGAGAAATACAGAGCAGGTGTGCCAGAAACACAGCCTCTGCATAGACCATTATATAACTACTAGAGGCCCGGTGCACAAATTTGTGCACAGGTGGGGTCCCTCCCAGCCAATCGGGCCAGCCTCTGGGGAAGGGACTGGGGGAGGTTGGCCAGCCTCGGGAGGCTGGCTGTGGGAGCGCACTGACCACCAGGGGGCAGCTCCAGCATCTGCCCCCTGGTGGTCAGTGCACATCATAGCTACCGGCCAATCATCTGGTCATCCGGTCATTCAATTATAATGGCTGCTTAGGCTTTTATATATATAGATATCCATTAATAGAACTTGACTGCATCCAGAGCTTAGCTGCAAGGAATTCTGGGAAATGCAGCTTGGAGGCTTCCAGCCCCAGCAGTACAGCATATAGAGAGAGATCCCCACCTTCAGGCCACCCCTCAAGGCCCCAGACATGTAGATGTAACCATCTTGGACCTTCTAGACCAGCTCAGTCACCCTTATGCAGCTGCATGAATGTACCCAGGCTAGTACTGCTCAGCCAAACCACAGAACCATGAGGAATCAGAAGTTGCCTTTATGTTTTGGGGTGTTTTGTCACACAGCAATACATAACTGATACATTACTGGGCTGCTGAGAGAAGACTGTTGAATGGACCAGTTAATTGATCCATCCTTTTAAGCAAGTAGACAGTGGCTTAATAGAGGCAGTAAATGTTTAAATCATTTCTTTTTCTTTTTTAAAAAAAATATATTTTATTGATTTTTTACAGAGAGGAAGGGAGAGAGATAGAGAGTTAGAAACATCGATCAGCTGCCTCCTGCACATCTCCCACTGGGGATGTGCCTGCAACCCAGGTACATGCCCTTGGCTGGAATCGAACCTGGGACCTTTCAGTCTGCAGGCCGACGCTCTATCCACTGAGCCAAACCGGTTTCGGCTAAATCATTTCTTAATGTCTCTCCCTCTTTGTCTCTATGTCTGCCTTTGTCTCTCTGTGTTTCTCTGTCTTTCTATCTGTCTGTCTCTGCCTGTCTGCCTGCCTCTGTGTCTCTCACTATTTCTATCTCCATTTCTCTCTCTCTCTCTCTCTCTCTCTCTCTCTCTCTCTCTCTCTCTCTCTGTGTGTGTGTGTGTGTGTGTGTGTGTTCCTCCTGGCCTCTGTCTCTCTCCCTCCCTGCCTTATTCTCTCTCTGCATCTCCATGTCTCTGCCCCCCCTTCAACTCCAAACCCTGGGATTTGGGGAGGACCCCCATAGCAGCAGGTGGTCAGACAACCTGACACCCCTGGGGATTAGCTGCTCTGCCTCTCGTTCCCCTGATACCCCAAGAGATTTAATGCCACTGGCTTTTCCACTCCACCTTGATTAAATTTCCTCGCCGTCACCTGTGAAGTGTCGTGCATTTGCTAATGCACCTGGTCCTGTGTTTCACTCTATATGTTCCCAGTCCCCTCCCAGGTCCTCCCGAGTCACTAGTTGGCCACATGGCTGCACCTGCCTGGGTCGGGTCTGAGTCTTCTCACCCCACCTGCACCCCCTGTTTCGCAACACACACGGAGCCTGGGAGACTTAGGAAATCAGCCATGTTCTCAGTTAGAAATCTTACTTTTTAAAAAATCATAGGTTGGCTGCCTAGATTTTTTGCATTTTCTCCTGCTTGTTTTGAGGAGACACAAAAATGTGTGAAATTGGTGTTCCTTAGTTTTAGATTTTAAAACATTTTATTTTAAAAGTAATTATAGGTTTTATAGGAAGTTGCAAATTCCCCATCTTACAAAACTCTAGAAACATTATCAAAATCAGGAAATTAACATTGTTACAATAGTATTATTTAGACTATAGATCTTCATTTCCCAATTTTTTTCTTAAGCTCCCATCATGCACATGCACCTAAATGTGTGCATACACACTTCTTGAATAACACACACATGACCAACACGTGCACACATGGGAGCACTCACCTGCACCCAAGTGCACAAGTCGCTCACACCCACCATTGCATGCACATATATGTACACGCAGACTCAAATACCTGCATGAATGTGGGCACATGCACAGGTGCACAGAGCTGATTGCACAAATGCATGTAAAGCAACACTTGGGACACACATGGGACTCACCATCTGCCCATAAGCAGCTCTAAACTCATAAAGAAAACTGCACACAACTGCCGTCACACCCACGCACAGTACACACCTGCAGGATCACACCTGCAACCCATGCATGCAGTCACTCACACACATATTCAGACACCTATGCAAAGATGCACACACACAGCCACACATACACACACATGCTGCCTTACCCATATAATAACTCATGCTGGAAAAGTCCACATAGATTATTATTAATATCATCAGCACCCCCCCTCCTAAGTCATACTGGTCACCATGGTTTCAGGAGGATGTTGTCTGCCCTTGCCAGTTTCTCTCCCTCTCTCTTTCTCCCCTCCCTTCCCCGCCCCTTCCCTACCCTTCACACTTTTCTCTCTCTTTCTCTCTCTCTGTTTGAATAAAACACTTGCTACATTGGTATAAGTTTTTCTGGCTTTGGATTTAATAATCATAGAAATATATTCAAAGTTCTGGAAGGGGAGAGAAAAGAGGCTGTACCAAGGCCTGACTGCAATTGTAACCCTCTGCCTTATCCTAGTCTTGGAGAACGGGGTCCTGGTTATGGGGGTGGGTAACTTGGGGCTGGCTTACCGGGTCCTGTAGCAGGTGCCTGGGCCATTGGGATACCTTGCCCCTTACCTGTGCCTGCCCCTACTTACTTCCCACCTGACTTCTTGACCACCCCCTCAAACCTCCAACACTAACAGATACCTTGATGCATCCAAACCTGAACTCATGATCCATCCCTTATAAACCTGACCCTCATCAAGTCTCACCACCATCCATCCTGCCTTACAGGCCAGAATTTTGGGGAGTCTCCTCGACACTTACTCTGCTCCTAACCCAAATCCCACCTCCTCACACCCAGCTTAGTCCCAGCCAGCATCAGAATCAGGACCCTTGCAGGGACATCTCCAACCAGGATCCCCCATCCCTCACTCTTTTCCACACAGACCTGGTGCCTAGAATGGGCTGTGTTCCCTTGCACCTCAGGGCCCTTGCACATGCTGTGCCCACCTCCCGAAACATTCTTTCCTCTCTGTGTATCTTAGTTGTGCCAATCCATCCTTCGGTCTCAGCTCATATGTCTGTAGGGAAGCCTACCCCGGTCACCTGCTATATGTTCTCTCATGTGGCCCTATGCTTTTCTCCAACACCCTGTGTTATAATGCTTCCTTGTTTAGTTAGTGTCTGTCTTCCTTCCTTTTTAGGTTACAAACTCCATAAGAGCAAGGATGTCTGTCTGTCTTCTTCATCGCTCATCTAGAACAATGTCTGGCACACAGCAGGTGTTCAATAAATACGTGCTGAATGAACAAATGAATGAGGACATTTTCAACCCTGCGGTCACACAACCAACAGAAAAATGAGAGTCAGGTGGGTCCAGACTTTTGAAGTAATTAGAACTGAAAAAAAGAGGGAACAGAGATGATCTTGCTCATTTTATATATATTTCAGAAAGGAAGGGAGAGGGAGAGATCAAAACATCAATGATGAGAGAGAATCATTGATCAGCTGCCTCCCGCATGCCCCTTACCAGGGATCAAGCCTGCAACGGGGCATAGGCCCTGACCAGGAATCTAACCATGACCTCCTGGTTCATAGGTCAACACTCAACCACTGGGCCACACCAACCGGGCGATCTTACTCATTTTAAAGAGGATTTTATGGTTCCAAACAGGTGACCTCATAGTTTGTAGAAGTGAAATTCATGAACATAGGTTTGTGTCCATATAGAAAAACCTCTGGCAGGGTGTGCTCCAAACTGTCAAGAGACATTGAACGAAGTGATGGAATAAATAAAACACTTACTTTTCCTCTTCATGCCCTTCTTTCAGTCCCTTCACAAACTGCATTTTCAAATTGCGTTGTAGTTGATAAAGCAATTCCATTAGTTGTCATGAAAAAATACTTTGAAATGAGCACACTTGTTGATATGGCAATTTTGCCTCCAAACACTTCTCGTAAGGAAATAAATGTGAACAGGTACAAAGATTTAATGCCAAAGAGCTCTACCACAAAGTTGCTTTAGCCCTCAACTGTGAACAACCAGGAAATCCAATGTTGGGGCACTTGTTACTAAAAATGTGGGGCCGCTGTCTCAGGAAATACAACGTAGGAGAGAATTTCAAAACATGAAAAAATGTTTCCCATCTATTAAGTGAAATAACGTGCTGGATGATTCCATTGTTGTAAATATATGAATGAGAACACAGCCACGTTGGGGGAAAGGCGGGGGAGGATATTAAAAACCGTTAGCAGCAATTTCCTCTGCATGGGGCCCTAGTGTGTGACTTTCATTTTCATTGGTGTTTTTCGCTAATTTTTAAACTGTCTACAGGGAATATGCACTCATGTAGTAAAAAAAAAAAAAAGACAACAAATAACATTGTTTTTGAGAAGATGAAATGAATGCAATGGGAAATGGTTGTGTGTGTGTGTGCATGGATGAAGATGGGTACGTGTGTGGAGATGTAGTCCTGGCCCCTTTCCTAACATAAACCAGGGTTTCTCTACCTCAGCACTATTGACATTTGGGGCAAGAGTGACACAAGGATTATCAGGCTCAGTCTTCATCAGAGAGGACTCACTCCCAAGCCCTCACCTGTCTAGAAGGGCCTCCCAGCAGCTGTCCTGAGCGGAAACTTGAGTCCCTGTTCTCATGGCTGGCTGGCTGCTGGCGACAGAGGCTGGGTGGGTAGGCGCACCCAGATCCACAGAGACACAGGGGATAGGCCAGGGGTGGTACTCCAGGGGCCCAAGCAGGCTGGGCGACAAGTGAAGTGTCTGACCACAGCCTGGGAAATCTTACCCTCGTGAAACCAGACATCTTAAGCTCAAAGATGCTTAGAAAGGGACTTTAGACTCATTAGCATCTCTCAACTCTTAGTTGTGTGGGAATGGAGTGCTTTGATCTCCTAATTATAGATTGCTTCAATTATCATCTTTAAAGTCATATACCATATATCACATATCCTCACCTAGGGGTGATTCTCTTCCCCCCGGGACACCAGGCAATATCTGGGGACATGTGTGGTTGCCACAACTTAGGGGAGTCTGCTATTGGCATGAAGTGGGTGGAGATGTGTTCAGCATCCTACAATGCACAGGACGACCTGCCACAGAGAACAATCTGGCCCCGATGTCAGCAGAGCCAAGGAGAAGGCAAAACTGTGAACTAGATTCACAGAATAATAAAATCATGACAGTTAACTTTGTTTATTGTGCATTCGGTATTTACCAGTCTAGCCATGTGCGGTGCCATTCAATTTGCAGAACCCCTATAAGTAGTTTAGACTAGCATTGGCCACATTGTCCAAGTGACAAAACTAAAGCCCAGAGAGGGAAAGTGTCCGATGCATGGTCACACAGCCAGTGTATAATAGAGCTGGATATTTGGCCGGGAAGAGCTGGACATATCAAGCCATCACTACTACCCACCCACTTGATGGCTTTATCACACAACCAGGAGATCCTCTCAGCTGTTGGGATGCCAGCATCTGGCATGCAGTAGGAGCTCAATAAGTGTTTGTGGAATGAATGAAATGAATTAGAGAGACCATAGGACAAATCCAAACCAAAAGCATCTATGAAACAACTTCTCTGCTCTCTCTGAATGTATGGAAGTCAAAGAGAATGAATTCAGACAGGAACACCAAATGCAACATATGATTCTGATTATATCCCAGATCGAAAAAGAAAAGTACTATGAAGAACATGATGTGGATGGTCAACAAATTTTAATAGGTTTTATATATTGGATAATAACATTGAATCAGTGTTCAATTTCATGCATTTGTTGTATTCTAATTATATAAAAAAACACACACAAAACAGCCTTTTTCTTAGAGGTGCCATCTCTTAAGGTGACAATAATAAGGTGTATATATTAACATGTTAAATATTGTTGTTTTTAAACCTCTAAGCTTTGGAGTAATTTGTTACACAGCAATAGCTAACTAATACACTATTATGATTATTATGATTATTATAATAAGTATTATAAAGTGAATAAGAATGTGGGCTTTCTCAACCACTGGGCCACAGTGGAGTCCCTGCCTTCTAGCTAGGTCCCTGCCTCCTAGCTGGACCCACTCTGAGCCTCAGTTTTCTCATCTGTAAGATGGGATGTAATGAAGATGAAATGCAGGTAAAGTGCTTGGCTGAGTCACTGCACGTGGAAGTGGTCAGGTGTAGGGGCAACTGTGATGAGGGTGATGATTTCAGGGATAGGGACTGTCTCATCTCTGTCTTGTTTAATATCATACCTTTCTGAACACAAGCTCTGAGCCTGGTGGGCTTTTCGCAAATACTTGTTAATGCAAGATCTGTATATCTGTGTTCTGTCTACACACCCTGTCTGCGCATGGGATAGGCCCTGGCATGGGTCCGGTCTGTGTTGGCGGGTTGCGTCCCCCCTGGCCAGGTCTGTGACCTTGAACCTGCTATGTGCACCCACCTGGATGTCAAGTCCACAGGGGCCTCATGGCTAGGGGTTTGGGGGCTGGGGCCTGGGAAAGCTAGGGAAGGGAAGCAGCTTGCCTCCCTCTCCCGATTCCCCCTCCTCTCTCTCCTGCCAAGTCTCCAGACCCTCTGCACAGCCACTTCTCTCAGGCACTTGGCAGAGAGGACGCGCGGCAGGCGTTGCCTGGGCAACGCCGGGATGCCCAGCAACAAGTCCACCATGCGCATCACGTGCTCGGAGTGGACCAATCCGAGGGCCCGCCTGGAAGCAGGTCAGCCTGGGCCAAAGTCCGCCTCCCTACCTCCTCCCGCCCGGGCTGGAGGCTCGGAGCTAATTACCGTAATTGCAGTGGGAGAGCTCCGGGTGCGCTGGGGCTGGGGCTGGGGCTGGGGGCTGGGCAGACCCCGAGGAGTTGAGGGGGGAGAGCAGGGAAGCAGAACCCTCTCTCCTGCAGCTTCGCCGCTGCTTCCACAACCTCCATCAAAGAGCTCATTAAGCGCCTATTGCGTACACTTATTGTAGGGGAGGAAGGTTGGAGCACTTGCTGTGGGAGTGGGGAACCGTAGCCTCGGGCTTGGGTAAATCTGGAGTTGGGGGCGCGAATCAAATCAATGGGTTAATTCTTGACTTTTGGGGTCTCAAAGAATTGGCTCAATCGCTGTTGGCTGTATTGAATCTCACACACACACACACACACACACACACACACACACACATGCCACATTCCACTGTCTCAGTTTCCTCCTGTACAAATACAGGGGAAATGCGCTCTTGAAGGGCGTGTATAAAAAGACTTAGCTCCAAGCATATTGGGTTCGAATCCAGTCTCTGCCAAACACCGCCCCGGGATTCCAGATGAGTCCTTTACCCTCCTTGCACACACTCTGATTCCTCATCAATTAAAAAAGGGGGAGGAGGGCGCTGGGCCTGACCGGTGGTGCTCAGTGGTTGAGCATCGACCTAGGAACCAGGAGGTCACTCCAGCTCAGGGCACATGCCTGGGTTGCCGGCTCCATCCCCAGTATGGGGCGTGCAGAGGCAGCCAATCAATGATTCTCTCTTATCAATGATGTTTCTATTTCTCTCTCTCCCTCTCCCTTTCTCTCTGAAATCAATAAAAATATATTAAAAAAAAACAAAACACAAAACAAAAAGGCCCTGGCCGGGTTGGTTAGAGCGTAGTCTGCATACACCAAGCTTGTGGGTTCGATCTCCGGTCAGGGTACATAAAAGAAACAACCAATGAATGCATAAATAAGTGGAACAAGAAGTCCAAGATTCATATTCTCTCTCTCTATCTCTTGGCTCCATCCCCAGTATGGGGCGTGCAGGAGGCAGCCAATCAATGATTCTCTCTTATCAATGATGTTTCTATTTCTCTCTCTCCCTCTCCCTTTCTCTCTGAAATCAATAAAAATATATTAAAAAAACAAAACACAAAACAAAAAGGCCCTGGCCGGGTTGGTTAGAGCGTAGTCTGCATACACCAAGCTTGTGGGTTCGATCTCCGGTCAGGGTACATAAAAGAAACAACCAATGAATGCCAAGAAGTCCAAGATTCATATTCTCTCTCTCTCTCTCTCTCCTCTTTCTAAAATTAATAAGTAAAAATTAAACAAACAAACAAATAGGGGTCTCAGTATTTTTTCACAGGAGTGGTGTTTCTTGAGAGGACGTATGTGGAGCATACGGCAGCATTCGATAAATAGAAGCTCATTATCATCATGGTCCCAGCTCTTAGTTATGAGCTGTGAGATTTTCAAGTGGCATGTAATGGCTCTGAACTCAGTTTCTCCCACAGATAAAATGAAAAGATTGGGTAGGCATTCTGACTGGCAGCCACTGGGTTTGTTTCCTCGCATGATTTTTTCAAGAGCCCAAATTGGAAGATTGGGTGGAGGGGGACAAAAAGAGAGAAAATGGGAGGCATCTATAATACTGACAACAATAAAAAAAATTTTTTTTAAAGAGCCCCATTTGGGAATGTTAACGTGAAACACGCCTGCTTGAATTTGGGTTTTTGATTCTTGGACTGTCTGATCTCTTAAATCCCTACCAGTTTTTTTTGGCTTTGTTCATTCTTTCATCAACAAACATTAATTGAGCACCTACTGTGTAGGTTGCGGGCACATCCCCAGTGGGAGATGTGCAGGAGGCGGCTGATCGATGTTTCTCTCTCATCGATGTTTCTAACTCTCTATCTCTCTCCCTTCCTCTCTGTAAAAAATCAATAAAATATATTAAAAAAAAAAATAAATAAAGAGCCCCATTTGGGAATGTTAACGTGACACACCCCTGCTTGAATTTGGGTTTTTGATTCTTGGACTGTCTGATCTCTTAAATCCCTACCAGTTTTTTTGGCTTTGCATTCTTTCACATCAACAAACATTAGTTGAGCACCTACTGTGTACCTGGCCTGCGGTGGGTCTAGAGAACACAGGCTCCCAGGACCAACTTTGTCACGGACCACAGTGAATGGCCCAGGACCTCAGTGGACAAGAGGGTGGACCTGGACTTCTTTCAGGGTCTCCAAACCTGCCTCCCACCTCCAGGCCTTTGCAACTGCTGCTCC
>NW_005354255.1:78803-79959 GCF_000412655.1 Myotis brandtii | reverse complement strand
CCCCCTTCCCTGCTGTGTGAGCCTGGGCAAGTGTCCCAACCTCTCTGTGCCCATTTAGGACTCCAAGAAATAGGGCTAATAGCATCGAGCTTGGGAAGTTAATGTACGCTGAGACGGAGGTAGAGAGAGCCCTCACCTAGTAGGTGCTCAATAAATGGTAGCTGGCAGTATTACTTAAACAGAAAAGGGTTTTTTGAAAGGATGTTGTGAGGGTCAGAGAACCAACATGAAAGCTACAAAATTGGTTTTTGGAAACTGGCAGGTGTGAGAGAGGAGTGGTTCGGGGGAGCAGCAGGGTGGCAGGGGGTGGGACATCCAGCCCCAGCCAGCCACCCTCTCTCGGTGTGACCATAAGCTAGCAATCTGACCTCTGTGCGCTTCCCTTTTCCCCTCAGGGACAAAACTCCACGTCTTGGCCTCTTAGATGTGAGATTGGAGCAGATAACCCAAAAAGGGTTCCAGAAGGCTCTGAAAGGCCTGACTCTCCTACATACAGCATCATCCACTAATATCTACTTTTGAGACCCGATGTTTGTGAGATGTTGTGCTTGTTGCTAAGGCTGCAAGGGAATATGGGAGAGCCAAGGGGAAGAGAGCCAGAGAGAGGGGTGGGAAAGCTGGATTCTAGTCCTGGCTGGGTCCCTGGCGTGCTTTGTGAACTGCCGAAGGTCACCTTCCCTCTCCCGGCCTCATCCGAATGAGGGCGAGGGACCTCTGTAATAGGAAGACCTCCTTTCTGATCCCGCCTCTGCCCCCTACTTGCTGAGTGTCCTTGGGGGGATGTCTCCACTTCTCTGAGCTTTGGTTTCCGTGTCCCCCCAAAATGGGATTTAGTACTTACGCTGCAGGGTGACTGTGAGAAGTAAATGAAATCGTTCGTTTATTCAATGACTATCAATTCCAGGCATTGGGAAATACAGTGGGATTAAAATGGGCAAGATCCTTGCCCTTGTATGATACTAAACCTCTTAAATAAATGAGCATCAGCATTATAGTAATTATTATATATAGTGTTTCAGTGTGCATTTATTATACATAAAATGTGCAGTGCTGGGCACAAAATAGATGCTCAGCAAACACTAGCTGGTATTATTGCAATGGTTCCAGGGTACACACTGCAAGATTCTCCTCTCCCCCCAGGTCTGAAGTGTTGAAG
>NW_005354255.1:65114-77449 GCF_000412655.1 Myotis brandtii | reverse complement strand
ACACCCCCTACTGGGGATGTGCCCTTGACCAGAGTCGAACTCGGGACCCTTCAGTCCGCAGGCCGACGCTCTATCCACTGAGCCAAACCAGTTAGGGCAAGGGCAGCTTCTTAAAAGTAAAAAATACCCTGACCATATGGCCCAGACATCCCACTCCTAGGTATTTCCAGAGAGAAATGAAAACATATTGTCCACACAAACACCTGTGCGTGAACATTTCTAGCAGCTTTATTCATAACCCCCAACCTAGAAATGTCCTTGAACCCAGGGTCCCTGCACCAGTGACTGAACAAGCCCTACTCCACCCACACAATGGAACGCTACTTCCCGACACACAACAACATGGATGGATCGCCAATGCATTATGAAGACGAAAGAAGCCTGACACCGAAAGCTGCACACCATGTGATCCCATTTAAATGATGTCCCGGAAAAGGCAAAACTGTAACGATGGAGATCAGATCAGCAGTTTCCAGGGAGTAGCGATCGGGGTGGGGATAGCCTACACAGGGGGCAGGAGAGAAGGTTTTGGGGGTGAGGGAACTGTTCTGTTTCTTGACTATGGTGTTGGCTACATAACTGCAATTGTCAAAATTTACAGGACTGTGCACCTAAAAACATGAATGTTACTGTATAGAAATTATACCTCCATATACCTGGCTTTAAAACGAAATTCTTTAAAAAGTAAATGAATAAATAATTGTGTGCGAGGAGACTAATGGGTAAGGTTATATATGTATGAGGGCTCTAGAAGAGGACAGGGAAAGGAGTGGACAGTTGACAAGAATTTAGATCTTGGAGTCAGCAGACGGGGGACCCCATCCCAGCTCCAGCCCCCAATTATTGTGGTCTATGGGGGAAGGGGTTTGCCTCTGCCACATCTGTAAAACAGGGCGTTTCACATCCTCTCTGCAGCTTAGGATGGAAAGATCTCAGAATCCCGGGTGTAAAGGCTTTCTCTGCTCTCCAGAAGGTCTGAAGGAGACAACAAGTGGAGGCAATGTTGGTGGGAGAGTGCTGAGGAGCATGGGCTTTGGAGCCAAGAGACAGGGCTGTGTTCATTTATTTATTTTTAATTTTTATTGATTTCAGAGAGGAAGGGAGAGGGAGAGAGATAGAAACATCAGTGATGAGAGAGAGTCACCAATCAGCTGCCTCCTGCACAATCCACACCGGGGGATCGAAGAGAGATAGAAACATCAGTGATGAGAGAGAATCACCTATCAGCTGCCTCTTGCACAACCCACACCGGGGGATCCAGCCGCAACTTAGGCACGTGCCCCGACCGGGAATAGAACCGTGACCTCCTGGTTCATAGGTCCACGCTCAACCACTGAACCACGCCAGCCAAGCATGAGCTGTGTTTAAATCCCAGCTCTGCCTCTTGCTTTCCAGGTGGCCTTGGACTAGTTCCTTAGATCCTCAGTTTCCTCATCTGCAAAATGGGGACAACAATGATAGCAATCGCATGGGGTTGTCCTGAAGTCTTCGGAATACTTGGCACGTGAAGTGTTTGGCACCAAGCCCAACACAAAGTAAAAGCTCAAGGAGGGAGGGAAAGGAAGGGGGAAAGGTTTTCCTATATGATCTGCTCCTGGCCTGGGTGACCAAACCCTGGCCACCTCTTTCTGAGTATAACTCCTGCAAGTCCCCTCCAAGACACACTTCAGGGCCTGTCACACACACACACACACACACACACACACACACACACACACACACACAGTTTCTAGGAACTAACTGTTCCTACAAACAGTAACCCAACCAACTCACTGTTCAGCCTGATATTTGTCCTTTACATTTTCCCATGGTTGTCTTCTTCTCACCTTTCAGGTCTCAGCTCAAATGTGTCCACCCCAGAGAGCCCTTCCCCAACCATCCAGCCTAAAGCTACGTGTCTTACACCAGCCAGTCACATACTAGGCAGGGACTAGAAAATATGGCCCTTGGGCCAAATGAGCTACCACTATTGTTTTGTTGTTGTTAATCCTCACCCCAGGATATTTTTTCCATTTATTTTTAGAGAGAGTTGAAGGAAGGGAGGTAGGGGGAGAGAGAGAGGAAAAAAAAAACCACCAATGTAAGAGAGACACATTGATTAGTTGCCTCCCACACACACCCCATGGGGCAGGGATCCAACCTGCAACCCTGCTACTTGCCCTTAACCAGGAATTAAACCAGCAACCCTTCAGTGCAAGGGTGGATGCTCTAACCACTAAGCAACATCAGCCAGGCAAGCTGCCACTATTTTTGTAAATAAAGTTTTATTGGAACACAGTCACACCCATATATATTCTCCAAGGCTGCCTTTGAGCTACAACAACAGACCAGAGTAGCCAGGAGAGAAACCAGCTGGCCTGCAAAGCAGAAAATATTTACTTTCTGGCCCTTTACAGAAAAGTTAGCAGACTCCTGCTCTATCACCCCAGTCTGTTTCTTCTAGCTGTCATTATTGTGTGAGGTTATTTTGTTCCTTTATATATTTGTTTATTGTCTGTCTTCTACACTAAATGGAATACAAAAATGAGATCGGCTTTGTTCCCTGCTGAATCCCCAGCACAAATATTTTCATTGTGAAGTGAATGCATACAGTAGGTTTGAGGTGTGTATTTCTGGCCATGTCCTTCTAGAATGTGGAAGGAGGAAGTGACTTTAAAAATCCTCTAAATAAAATGGTGCTGTATGAAAGGGGTGCAGGCACGGTGTGTAGTGCACACTCCCGTTGAAGGCAGTGAGCGAGTCAGATCTCTGAGCTGAGAGGAGAACCCTGGGGTCTAACAAGATAGAGCTACCACAAAGCTCGCCTCTCTGCAAAAGAGATGGGAAACGCAGGACAATGAAATCATTGCACAATCCTGAACTGGATCCCAACTTGGAAATGAATGTCATACAGGACAGTATTGAGGCAATTGGTGAAACTGGAACGTGGGCTAGAGATTAGACAATAGTATTGTCACAATTTTAACTTTGTGGTTGTGATGACCACATTATGGTTATATAGGAAACCGTCCTTGACCGTGGGGGAAGCACGCTGAGTATTTAGGAATGAAGGGGCCACTGTGTCTGCCACTTACATGGTTGGAACAGAGACAAAGATATATGTAGAGAAAACGACAAAGATCAAGTGAATGTGGCAGAATGTGAACAATGGGTGGGTGAATCCAGGTAAAGATGATTATGTTCAGAAGTGCATTGCACTATCTTGCAACTTTCCTGTGGGTTTGAATTTTTCCCTCCAAAATAAAAAGGTGAAAAGGAAAAAGGAAGGGAGCATATAAATAAAGCAGCCATTTCTAGGCTACATTCCCATTTCTTCTTCTTCCTTTGGTAGCGAGTTCCTTGCTCCTCTTTGGGAACTGTGAAGCCAGAACGAGCCTCTGAGTGGAGACATAATGCAGAAGTTAGAGTGTTTCAGATGAGTATTGCACTTGACAGTGAATTTGTTGAGTACCTACTATGTGTCAGAATGCCAAGCAGCTTCTGCATCCACTCCCCATGGGTTTGGCCGAACTTTTCCCCAGTGCATCCATGGAGTTAAGCCTTGGTGTGGGTATCTTTGTTGGCAAACCTTATCTGACGTTCCTGGATCCATGGGTGATCTGCAGGTCACTCATTTGTGAGCTCAAATTCCACAAAATAAGCAGCTCTTTTAGGGGACTTTCATACTGGGAAGAGCACAAGCTACAACACAAATTCCTTTATTTTCATGCATGCTAAATTTGAGAAGAGTTGCTTTTTCATGTCTTCACCCTCCCTAAAGGAAGGTTAGTTGCTGAATTCATGAATGTGCCCCCCCCCAATGCCGTGCCTAACACAGTAAAGGTGTTTTGACTAAATGGATGGACCATCTCAGGAAATAACAATAGCTACATTATTGGGAAAATTACCAGGTCCAGACATTTTTTTATTGTTTTATTGCTTAAGTATTACAAAGAGTATTACATATGTCTCCTTTTTTTCCTGCCCTTAACAATCCAGACATTTTTTCTAATGTCATGCCAAGCTGCATTGGAGTCTGAGGCAAAAGGAAAAAATCAGGAATGCAGATCCTGTCTTTATTTAAAATGATATTTTGCTTATTGTGGATTTTTCATTAATTTTGATTTTTAAAAAACATTGCATTGAAATATGATTTATTTTTATTACTGAGGGTTTTTTTTGTGCCCCCTTAAATTTTGTACCTGAGGCAAGTGCCTCCCTCACCTTAGTCCTAGCCCTGATTATTTATTTCCAACATGCAATCCACACCAGAGCGTTAACGCCTCATCACAATGCTCTGAGAAGATACTACAATCATCACCATTTTACAGTTGAGGGGACTGAAGCACAGAGAGGTTCAACTGCGCCCCAAGTCCCACAGCAAGGAGGAGAAAAATCTGTACTTGAACCCAAGTTTGTGTGTTTTTCGGCTCAGAGCCTACTCAGTAAAGTGAAACAATGAACTAAGTTATGAGTTGGGTTTTGAGTCGAGGAATCAGAAGGTCTCGGCTTGAGTCCCACCTCTGCTCCAGGCTCCTCTGAGCCCTACATTCACACAGACCTCAGTTTCTCCATCTGAAACTAGACTTAAATATTCTGCACCTGCCCCATCCCCCCCCTCGCCCCCAACACAATTTACCAGCTTTATCTCTCCTGATCGAGCAATAGCACACGCTGGAGAAGCAAGCACTGACCGAGCCAGAGCTGCTAAACTGGTGGGGAGCTCAGAGACCCAGGAGGGGGTTGGGCCGAGTGGGGAGATCCTGGGGACTACAGTGAGTGGCCCCTCCCCCTCCAGAAAAGCCCAACCTAGATTTTGGGCAGATGCCAGTCTTTTATTCTGAAGCTGAGGCCACAACCTATGAGGTAATCTTTGGAGCTGCATTCGAGGCGGAGTCTCATTGGCCGGCTGGCCAAGCCCCGCCCTGGGTTCCCGGTGCCCCGCCTTCCCCAAAGCCCATAAAAGCGCAGTCCCCGCCTCGGCAGCCACTGGACACCTGCATCTGCCCACAAGACTGGAAGCAGGTGAGACGCGCAAGGGAAGGACTTCAAGCTGCGTGGAAAGAGGGGTGGCTTGGGGGACCCGGCACCTCGGGGATGGGGCTGGTTTGCAGGTCAGCGCATGGACATCTGCCCAGAAAGCGACAAAGACGGCGAAGTTTGACGGTCTGGAAAGCAGAGACCAGCGGGGCTGACTACCTGGGAGGTAAGTCCTGGGGACGTGCCACGAGGTAAGGAGCCGGGATGAGTCCTAGTTGCAACCCCTCCAAGTGCCCCCCTTGCCATTCGGAAGCGCCCGGGGAAGAGGAGCGGAGAGGAAAGAGATTTTTGGAAGGCGGCTTCCCCAAAGTCAGAGGAACGGAGAAGGCGGGGGAGTGGGTTGAGCCGGGAAGAGAGGAAAGTTAAGTTTTCTTCAGCCCCGAGGCTGAAGACAGCTCTGCGAGGACCACGGGAGAAAACTGCTATTTATTTCAGCACGGAGACTCCGGACAGCGCCTCTCGGGGTCCAGGGAGGGAACCGCGACCTGCTTCAGCACACGCGTCTGGACAGCTCCCAGCAGGTCCCGGCCGGCTTCATTGCAGCCGCAGGGCACGGACGGCTCCCCAGGTGACCGAGAGCCCTGCAGCTTGATGGGGGAACAGAGGACGGTCTGGGGTGTCTGACGCTTCTGGAGACTTGCCCCCCCTCATTTAATAGATTTTTCAATGCATTGTTTTCCAGATGAGATGACACGGCACACAGAAGTCTGTAATGCCCAACAGGTACGATGATCAAGCTGTAGGGCTGTGGGGGAATGGGTGCCTGCCAACATGACATTATTGTGCTCTTTCTAGACTTCTTTGAGAAACATTGGGTTAGTCATTTTACATACATTATGTCATGCCATCTTCAACTTCAGGACATGGGAGTTATTACATCCAGGTGACCGTTGAGGACACTGAGACCCGGAGAGGGACAGGTCAAGGGGTCTCAGGCCAAGGGTGAATCTGCAAGTCAACCCCACATCCTGCCAACTCCAAATTCCATGCTTCATGGGTGGGAGTTGGGCCCTTGGAGATCAGCTCCTTCCTCTCCCCAGGAGGACCAGGAATGGAAGACAGGAGGTGGTGGAGAAGCAAGAAGCCCATATGCTACAACTTGGCTCAGGTGAAGGAAAAGAGCTGGGTTGGGAGGTCGCAGACACAGGGCAAAGGGTGGCCAAGAAGACTGGAGCAGTTGTGGTCTAGTGCTGTGTGGAAGACTAGTGATTTTGTTGTTCTGGTGTACTATGACAACAAGTCACAGCTTCCTCATAGCGCGGACTCCCATCAACCTCCGCCTGACATGGACAAGTAACTGTGGGGCGGGGGAGGCCAGGAAGGAATCACTTCCACCCAGGGGATCGAGCTGGCTAATCCCATGGGACAAGAGCAAGGGAGGGAGTAAAATAGGGGCATGCACCCCATGATCACATAGCAATGTGCCATGCATGGTGTTGGCCATGTCACTCATATGCCCCCCCACAGGCCTGAAAATACAAAATATCTGACTGAACCCAGGGCCTTGGGAATCAACGAGGGGGTGGTGTTTGAAGTTCTTTCTAGACCAGGATTCTACTAAGATCTGTCAATAAAAATTCCAGGAATCATTTATTTTTCTCCCACACCTCACCATCAGTTCCATGGACCAACTACAGGACAGGTGTAAACTTGTGCCCGGTAGGTGAGTTGTGGCATCAGCGAGGGGTCACCCCCAGTTCTCTGCGACATCCTAATCAAGTCGAGGACACCACATTGAAGTCATTCCAGCCTCAGAGCCTTGGTCTTTGCTGCTCCCTCATCTTGGAATGCTCTGCCTCCCAGAGCACCCTACGGGCTCCCTCTCCCTTCTTATCCCAGCCTCATTTCACCAAGGGAAACTTTCCTTGCTGCCTCACCACCCACCTCATCAAGTCTGTGTTATACACTCTCATAGACCTGGGATGTCTTCTCTCCAGCACTTACTCCGATTATTGTTAACTGTTCACAGGACTGTGTCACCCCCATTACACTGTGAGCTCCATGAGGGCAGAGACTGCGTTTGTGTTTTTCACTGCCGTGGCCCCAGCACCTAACCAGGGCCTGGCACACAGCAGGCGCTCAATAAACATTGGTTGAATCAATAAAGGCATCAGAATAAATCAGTATATTAATCAATGAACTGATGGTTTCAGCACACACATGAAGATCCTGCTTCTCTTTGGTTTCCCCCACAGAGATACCAGAGGGTAGTGGGTGCTGCGGGTGTTTATTGGGGAGCATAATTAAATTTGTGGACACTCAAGGGCCAGCCAGCCAGCTAATAGCCCCAGGAGAGAGCCAAGCTCATTTAATTAGCAGTTATGAGGCATTGATTCCTCATTAGCTCTGGCAACCCCCGTCTCCCTTCTCAGCCCCAGACAAATGAAATCTTTCTCTCTCCAGGAGTACTGCCTCAGTGAGTTCATTAACAAGCAGAGAAAATATGATTGCAAGACACCTACATGCCAGAGGCACTTTGAGGATGGGGTGGGGAGAGGGGTTCAATGTCTGGATCAAGGCTAATTGTGAGAGTTTTTGTGTTGTATATAGATCTCCCTTTGGGAATGGAAGAGCTTTTAGATTTTTTAAAAAGGCACCCGGATACTGCCTTTTAGGGACCCCTAGGAAAGAGGAGATTCTGCCCTGGGATTTCTACAAATGTCTCCCCCTGGGTCCCTCACAGCCACTCCACATTAACCATTTCACACTGAACACCCAGTCCACCCAGCCCCCACCTCCCCTCCTTCCGTGTCCCCATCAGTGTGGCAGCCTCTCCACATCCCAGGGTCCCTCCCCCCCTCATCCATTTCCCTAACCCGGTATTTGCCAAGGCAAGTCATTCTGGGCAAATCCAGCCTCTTCCCCAGCCCTCTGCCGCCATCACTGCCTGGTTGTCCCTCCCCTCCCCCAAACACACACAACCGTCCATTTATTCTCCACATACAGTGAGGGGTTGTTCTAGAACACAAATCTGACCAAGTCCCACCTTTGCCTTTAACCCTTCCAAGACTCCCATTGACTGACGGATGAAATTCAAATTTCAAAACACAGCCTGGCTCATCCTGCTGAGAGCATCGCCTGTCATTTCCCCACCAGCTGCCCTTATCAACGGGCCCAGCCAGGAGCATCTTGGATTCCTCTAGGAAGCGCCCAGAGAATGCAGATTCCTAGGACCCTGCCAACTTCAATAAGCCAGAGGTGGGGCGGCCCCCAGCATCTGCATTTTGATGAGCTTCCCCACTGATTCTGCTCTGTTGTTGTTAATTCTCACCTGAGGATATTTTTTTCCATTGCTCTTCAGAGAGAGTGGAAGGGAGGGAAGGAAGGAAAGAGAGAGAAACAGAGAGAGAGAGAGAGAGAGAGAGAGAGAGAAAGATGGATGTGAGACATACATATTGACTCCCGTATGCACCCCCACTGGAGGCGGGGAGTGAACCTGCAACCCAGGTACGTACCCTTGACCAGGAATCAAACCCGAAATCCTCTGGTGTGCAGGCCAACACTCTAACCACTGACCCACACCGGCCACGGCCCCACTGATTCTTCTTATTTAGGGGAATCCTTCCTTTGATTTAAAAAACAAAACGGCCCAGCTGGTGTTGCTCAGTGGTTGAGCATCGACCTATGAATCAGGAGGTCATGGTTCGACTCCTGGTCAGGGCACATGCTCCGGTTGTGAGCCTGGTCCCCAGTGTGGGGCATGCAGGAGGCAGCCAATCAATGGTTCTCTCTCATCATTGATGTTTCTATCTCTCTGTCCCTCACCCTTCCTCTCTGAAATCAATCTTATATAATAAAAGCCTAATATACAAATTGTTTGACCGGGAGTTTGACCACTCGCTATGACGTGAGCTGACCACCAGAGGCAGCACAGAACACGGTGGGCGTCTGCGATGCAGGGCTGGCAGCAGGTGGTAGTGGAGGTGCTGCTGGCCCTGATGGGCCCCAACAAGAGCTGGACAGCAGCGCAATGGTGGAGCAGGTGAGGGGGTGGCGCCAGGCCACAGCGGGGTGCCAGGTGGGGGCTGTGGGGCTGCGAGGCTGGGGACACGAGCAGGGGCTGTGAGCCTGGGGGTGCGAGCTGGGGTCCAATCCCCACAGGCCACCCTGAGGGCCGCCACCTGTGCATGAATTCGTGCACCAGGCCTCTAGTAAAAAATAAAAATAAAGGTATGTAAAACCCACCTACCTTTCATTTTTCCCAAAGACCTCTGGGAGGGGGCACCTCATTTAATCTCACCAGTTTCAGACTTCTCCCGTCCATGCCCAGATCAGTGTGAGCACGTGGTAAGTATTCAGTGGAGATAAATGCTGGGTCTGAGCCCCTTTGTCAGACACAAATATGAAGGCCACACACACCTATAAAGATGAGCCAGCATTTGCAATGGAGCTGAGGGCATCTGAACTGAAGGGACAACCCACTCAACTTTCTTATCACATCTGGTCACTATCCAATGATCTTCATTTGGGATTTCATGAAAGTGGAGTCTCAGACAAGACGGTGATTCCAGGAGCAAAGGTACCAGAGAGTGAGGCAAAGAAGCAGGGATTGCCAATGTATGGGGATATGGTCCAATTACTCTAACAGACTCAAAGTAACAGTGGCTTCAGCAAAAGGGACGTTTATTTTCTTCCCTTTGACTCAGCAATTCTATGCCTAGACTTACACAGATGAGAAATGAATACCTACTTCCACAGAACGAAGGAAAGAAAGGAGAGAGGGAGGGGCCCATTTCGGAGGCCGATCGGTCCTCTTGAGCAGTTGATTAAGTCCACACCTGGACTACTTCCCTTATCAGCTCTCATACTCAAGGGCCACTAGACACCTCCTTTAATTGTCCAAGAGCTAGGAACCAGGCAACTAGGGGCAGGCCTACTGTCATGGAGTTCAGAAAATTATTCAAATGAACCAGTTTCAGGAAGCCCGGGAAACCTGGCTCACCCCACCGGCTTCTCCAGTTACTGTCACCCTCTCCCTGCTGTAAGCCTGTGTCCTCTTCTTTGGAGCTCCAAGTAACAAAGGATTCTGCCTTTCTTCTATCTGAGTGTCATTGTGTTGTGTCCCTCCATCAAAACAATATTTAAACCTTGCAAATACACAGAGCATAAAATTTGCATGTAACCTCTTTAAAGTGACAATTTCGTGACATTTCATACTTCACATAGTCCTACAACCATCACCACGAGGTGATTAATTCCAGAACATTCCATCGCCCCCCAAAAAACACAGATCCTGTTAAGCAGTCACTCCCCACGCCCCTCTTCCTGCAGCCCCTGGCAACATTAATGTGTTTTCTGTCTCTGTGGGTTTGCCTGTTCTGGGCATTTCATATCAATGAAACCACACTGTGTGGCCTTTGGTGTCTGGTTTCCTTCGCGGAGCAGCATGTTTTCAAGGTTCGTCCATGCCATGGCATGTGTCCATGGTTCATTCCTTTTGTATAGCTGAATCATAGTACATCAGATGGATATATTAGGGTTTTAAAAAACCCAGATACTATTTTAACAGCTGTAGATATATTAGCTCCTATGAGGTAGGTACCACGATCATTCCCCATTTTATAGGAGAGGAAACCAAGGCTCAGAGAGCTGAAGCAAGTTGCTCAAGGTTGCACAGCTCGTGGGTGGCAGAGCCAGGACTTGACTGTTGGCAGTTTGCATACAGTGTCTGCATTTCAACCACTATCCTACACCCCTCTCATAGTTTGATACGCACAGACAATGTGGCAATTGCGACATGTCCTTCAGTCGTTTCCACAGGGGAGGAGGCCAAGATGCGGACAGGAGAGGAGACTTGTGGTCACATAGCGAGTCATCCCCAGCCAGGGCTGGAGAGGGGTGGCGAGGGCAGAACTAAGATGCTGCATTGTCCAGGGAGGGTGGGGGTCTGCCAGAGAGGGTGCTGATTATATCCTGCACCTTAATGGGTCCTTCAAAAGAGAGTGGCTTGGGTTTCCATGACAACAGGCAGGCAGCATCACAAGGAGATAGCTGAGTTTCCTCCCCCAACCCATATCTGCCTGAGGAATCTGTGCTCTCCATGCCTGCCTTTCTGGATCCAGAGAGCAGCTATGTGGGTGGTCAGAGCTCACACCTGCTGGTGCACTCAGAGACCCTCTCCCGAGCCCAGCCTCAGCCAAGCGACAGAGGGATGGACAGAAACAGAACACACTGGGCACGTGTGCAAAGTGAGGCAGAAGGGATTAGGCAGAGCGGGGAGTTGCCCCGAGTTTTCCCGGTAACATCATGAATCAGCAAGGGGATGAAGAAACCTCTGAGATGGAAACTGTTAACAGGACAGGACAGGACAGGGCAAGACTCTTTCACTGACAGTAATCAGTCAAGTTACAGAACGTGCTCCTCAGGGCAGAGAAGGGAGATTTGACAGAGAGCAGGGGAGGCAATAATTGGAGAGAAAAATCATCCTCATTTGATCCCACCTGGCCCAGACTCAGTGCTAAACCAGTCTGGGTCAGGAGAAGGAAAGCATGAAAGGGTTGTGAATATCACTGACTTCCATGGGAGCAGCTATAAAGGACACGATTGGAACAATGAAAAGTCTTGGAATCTGGATGGTGGATTAGATGATCGAGCTTATCAGTATGACATTTCCAATTTTGATCATTAAACTGTGGGTCTGTGAGAGAATGTCCTTGTTCTTTGGAAATCTCACTGAAGTACTGTATTTAAGAGTAAAGGTTGTAAAGACTCCAAATTACTTCCCCAAATTATTCAGAAAACATTATATATACTACATTGTGTGTGTATATATATGTATATATACATATATATATATATACATAGAGGCCCGGTGCACGAATTTGTGCATGGGTGGGGTCCGGCCGGCCAGGACCAGCAGGGAGGAGGGGACACGGGAGGTTGGCTGCTGGCCCCGCCCCTGATCGGGGTTGGGGGGAGCCAATTGGGCCAGTTGGCTGCCACAGTGCACGTCATAGCAACCAGTCATCCTGGTCAGTCCATTGTTCCGGTCGCTTGGCTTTTATATATATAGATTATAGATATATCATTATCCTATGTAATAAAAGGCTAATATGCAAATTGTTCCCTCGACCTGGAGTTCAACCGGAGTTCGACCAGGGGGAGGGGCCAGCCGGCCAACTGCCCGCGGCCCCTCCCCACCAGCCGGCTCCAATCAGTCCTCCCCCACATCCCCTCCCCTCCGCTGGCCCAGCCCGATCGGCCCCCATAGGGGTGGGCCAGCTGGATACCACTCATGCACAAATTTGTGCACCAGGCCTCTAGTCTCTATATCTACACTAATAAAAGAGAAACATGCAAATTGGTGTCACTCCGCT
>NW_005354255.1:62157-63786 GCF_000412655.1 Myotis brandtii | reverse complement strand
AGGCCTCGGCTGCTGAAAGCAGGTATCTGGTTTGTTTGGGTTCTATAATCGAAACACTGTTTCAACTCCAGCTCTGAGATCCCGGCTGGCTGAAAGCAGGTTTCTGGGGTTTTGTTTAGCTTCTATATTTGTAACAATGTTTCAAACTGCAAGCTCAGAGGCCGGCAGCGGCAGGCGGGGAACGTTGGAGTCCTCTGTCACTGAAGCAAGCAAACCTCATGATCGCTTCAAGCTGCCTGGCTGCCGCCCGCCATCTTGGCTGGCAGTTAATTTGCATATTGCCCTGATTAGCCAATGGGAAGGGTAGCGGAGTGACACCAATTTGCATGTTTCTCTTTTATTAGTGTAGATAATATATAATAAATATATAGATTGGGGGGTGACTGCTCATGGGGAAGAGGTTTCTTTTTGGGGTAACAAAAATACAGCAGTGGGCAAAAGTCAGTTTACAGTTCATATGGAAAAATAATACAATAAATAATAGTACAAAAATAAACTGTTTTGCATAATCACAACGACAGGATTAAAATCAACTGGTATAAATACAGATGTAACAAGACAACGACACACAGAACCTAGACACAGAACTTAGCGAGAGAACCTGGCTGAAGAACCTAGAGACAGAACCTAGCAAGAGAACATGGCAAAAGATCCTGGACAGAACCTGTCTACAGAACTTGGCTGGGGAACCTAGACAGAACATGGCAGGAGGACCTGGATTGAACCTGGCTGAAGAACCTGGCTAAAGAACCTGGCGACCGAACCTGGCTGGAGAACCTGGATAGAACCTAGCTGGAGAACCAAGACAGAACCTGGCTGGAGAACCAAGACAGAACCTGGCTAGAGAACCCAACTATGCTGATCAACTGAAGGCCGCCTCCATATCATTCCTTCTTCGCCGACTCCGTCCACACCTTTGGGGACCCCTGGACCTGCTGGGGTTAGACCCCAACATTTTGTCTGTAGGAACAGGAAAGTAAGCCACTTCCTATCTGGTTACTCACTCACCTATCAGAGCCAAAGCCGGTGTAACACTTATTATTTAAAAGTGCATTATTGTCAGTAAATAAATGCTCTTATCTCAGTGTTTATAATGTTAGGAAGAAAGAGATTGCATTAACTGCTTGAATCCCAAAGTAGATTATGTTTCCTGAACTCAGGCTCTGTATAAATACCAAATTCAGATTCAAAAAAATAAATAAATAAATAAATAAATAAATAAATAGATGTGATGGTTGTACAACATTGTGAATGTCCTAAATGCGCTGAGTTGCACATGTTAACAGGGATAATCTTATTTCAATTTTTAAAATTACATACTCAAAGAAAAGCTTCTCTCTTGCTTGTTGTCATAGGGAAC
Organism: Myotis brandtii; assembly: GCF_000412655.1. Classification (NCBI taxonomy): domain Eukaryota; kingdom Metazoa; phylum Chordata; class Mammalia; order Chiroptera; family Vespertilionidae; genus Myotis; species Myotis brandtii. The sequence continues at coordinate 62,426 of NW_005354255.1, read as the reverse complement.
TATGCACTCCTGCTACTCAACAACATTTCTATTAGAAATGAGTTAAGGTCGCCTTTAAGGCCCTCAATGAGAAAGAAAAAACACATATCATTGAACGCCACCAGTATCAGTCATCTCTGCTTGAGAAGTGGTGACTAAAATGCCCCCACAGCCCGGCCGGTGTGGCTCAGTGGTTGAGTGTCGACCTATGAACCAGGAGGTCATGGTTCAATTCCCAGTCAGGGCAAATGCCCAGGTTGCGGGCTTGATCCCCAGTGTGGGTGCGCAGG
>NW_005354255.1:45124-48016 GCF_000412655.1 Myotis brandtii | reverse complement strand
GAAGCAGGGATTGCCAATGTATGGGGATATGGTCCAATTACTCTAACAGACTCAAAGTAACAGTGGCTTCAGCAAAAGGGACGTTTATTTTCTTCCCTTTGACTCAGCAATTCTATGCCTAGACTTACACAGATGAGAAATGAATACCTACTTCCACAGAACGAAGGAAAGAAAGGAGAGAGGGAGGGGCCCATTTCGGAGGCCGATCGGTCCTCTTGAGCAGTTGATTAAGTCCACACCTGGACTACTTCCCTTATCAGCTCTCATACTCAAGGGCCACTAGACACCTCCTTTAATTGTCCAAGAGCTAGGAACCAGGCAACTAGGGGCAGGCCTACTGTCATGGAGTTCAGAAAATTATTCAAATGAACCAGTTTCAGGAAGCCCGGGAAACCTGGCTCACCCCACCGGCTTCTCCAGTTACTGTCACCCTGTCCCTGCTGTAAGCCTGTGTCCCCTTCTTTGGAGCTCCAAGTAACAAAGGATTCTGCCTTTCTTCTATCTGAGTGTCATTGTGTTGTGTCCCTCCATCAAAACAATATTTAAACCTTGCAAATACACAGAGCATAAAATTTGCATGTAACCTCTTTAAAGTGACAATTTCGTGACATTTCATACTTCACATAGTCCTACAACCATCACCACGAGGTGATTAATTCCAGAACATTCCATCGCCCCCCAAAAAACACAGATCCTGTTAAGCAGTCACTCCCCACGCCCCTCTTCCTGCAGCCCCTGGCAACATTAATGTGTTTTCTGTCTCTGTGGGTTTGCCTGTTCTGGGCATTTCATATCAATGAAACCACACTGTGTGGCCTTTGGTGTCTGGTTTCCTTCGCGGAGCAGCATGTTTTCAAGGTTCGTCCATGCCATGGCATGTGTCCATGGTTCATTCCTTTTGTATAGCTGAATCATAGTACATCAGATGGATATATTAGGGTTTTAAAAAACCCAGATACTATTTTAACAGCTGTAGATATATTAGCTCCTATGAGGTAGGTACCACGATCATTCCCCATTTTATAGGAGAGGAAACCAAGGCTCAGAGAGCTGAAGCAAGTTGCTCAAGGTTGCACAGCTCGTGGGTGGCAGAGCCAGGACTTGACTGTTGGCAGTTTGCATACAGTGTCTGCATTCCAACCACTATCCTACACCCCTCTCATAGTTTGATACGCACAGACAATGTGGCAATTGCGACATGTCCTTCAGTCGTTTCCACAGGGGAGGAGGCCAAGATGCGGACAGGAGAGGAGACTTGTGGTCACATAGCGAGTCATCCCCAGCCAGGGCTGGAGAGGGGTGGCGAGGGCAGAACTAAGATGCTGCATTGTCCAGGGAGGGTGGGGGTCTGCCAGAGAGGGTGCTGATTATATCCTGCACCTTAATGGGTCCTTCAAAAGAGAGTGGCTTGGGTTTCCATGACAACAGGCAGGCAGCATCACAAGGAGATAGCTGAGTTTCCTCCCCCAACCCATATCTGCCTGAGGAATCTGTGCTCTCCATGCCTGCCTTTCTGGATCCAGAGAGCAGCTATGTGGGTGGTCAGAGCTCACACCTGCTGGTGCACTCAGAGACCCTCTCCCGAGCCCAGCCTCAGCCAAGCGACAGAGGGATGGACAGAAACAGAACACACTGGGCACGTGTGCAAAGTGAGGCAGAAGGGATTAGGCAGAGCGGGGAGTTGCCCCGAGTTTTCCCGGTAACATCATGAATCAGCAAGGGGATGAAGAAACCTCTGAGATGGAAACTGTTAACAGGACAGGACAGGACAGGGCAAGACTCTTTCACTGACAGTAATCAGTCAAGTTACAGAACGTGCTCCTCAGGGCAGAGAAGGGAGATTTGACAGAGAGCAGGGGAGGCAATAATTGGAGAGAAAAATCATCCTTATTTGATCCCACCTGGCCCAGACTTAGTGCTAAACCAGTCTGGGTCAGGAGAAGGAAAGCATGAAAGGGTTGTGAATATCACTGACTTCCATGGGAGCAGCTATAAAGGACACGATTGGAACAATGAAAAGTCTTGGAATCTGGATGGTGGATTAGATGATCGGGCTTATCAGTATGACATTTCCAATTTTGATCATTAAACTGTGGGTCTGTGAGAGAATGTCCTTGTTCTTTGGAAATCTCACTGAAGTACTGTATTTAAGAGTAAAGGTTGTAAAGACTCCAAATTACTTCCCCAAATTATTCAGAAAACATTATATATACTACATTGTGTGTGTATATATATGTATATATACATATATATATATATACATATATATACTACATTGTGTGTGTATATATATATGCATTACATTTTATTTTATGTATCTTATACATATATGTAATATTTATAACACATTATATTCTGTTATAAATTATACTAGAGGCCCGGTGCACGAATTTGTGCATGGGTGGGGTCCGGCCGGCCCTTGAACCATAAATATATAGGTCATATAATAGAATTGCATCTTGTTGGTTATGTTGCATAATAAGTTTGCATCTGATTGGTTAATTCTTGGTACCAGAAATCTTTATATACAAGTATAGACACCTGATTTTTTAAAAAGTCATTTTGGAGCAATAAGGGTAAATAATTAGTATTATTATCCTATATAATAAAAGGCTAATATGCAAATTGTCCCCTCGACCTGGAGTTCAACCGGAGTTCGACCAGGGGGAGGGGCCAGCCGGCCAACTGCCCGCAGCCCCTCCCCACCAGCTGGCTCCAATCAGTCCTCCCCCACATCCCCTCCCCTCCGCTGGCCCAGCCCGATCGGCCCCCATAGGGGTGGGCCAGCCAGATACCACTCATGCACAAATTTGTGCACCAGGCCTCTAGTCTCTATATCTACACTAATAAAAGAGAAACATGCAAATTGGTGTCACTCCGCTACGCCCACCC
>NW_005354255.1:39619-44408 GCF_000412655.1 Myotis brandtii | reverse complement strand
TCGTGCAACGGGCCTCTAGTATATATATAAAAGGCTAATATGCAAAGTGTCCCCTCAGGAGTTCGACCAGGAGACTGGGAGTTAGATCGCTCCCCATGATGTGCGCTGACCACCAGGGGGCAGCATGGAACATGGCTGGTGACCAGTGGCAGAGGCAGGGCGCTGAGGGAAGGAGGGAAGGAGGAGGCAGAGAGGTGAGGAGGTGGGGAGGTGGGGAGGCAGGGAACCTGGGAATCTGATTGGCCCTGATCGCTGGCCAGGTCTAGGGACCCTACCCATGCACGAATGTCATGTACCGGGCCTCTCGTATAATATAAACATGTATCATATATACTTATATATCACATTTATATACATATATAATATATAATAAATATATAGATTGGGGGGTGACTGCTCATGGGGAAGAGGTTTCTTTTTGGGGTAACAAAAATACAGCGGTGGGCAAAAGTCAGTTTACAGTTCATATGGAAAATAATACAATAAATAATAATACAAAAATAAACTGTTTTGCATAATCACAACTATAAATCTACTTTTGCCCACCCCTGAATTTTGGAACTAGATAGAGGTGATGGTTGTACAACATTGCGAATGTCCTAAATGTGCTGAGTTGCACATGTTAACAGGGATAATCTTATTTCAATTTTTAAAATTACATACTCAAAGAAAAGCTTCTCTCTTGCTTGTTGTCATAGGGAACTATGCACTCCTGCTACTCAACAACATTTCTATCAGAAATGAGTTAAGGTCGCCTTTAAGGCCCTCAATGAGAAAGAAAAAACACATATCATTGAACGCCACCAGTATCAGTCATCTCTGCTTGAGAAGTGGTGACTAAAATGCCCCCACAGCCCAGCCGGTGTGGCTCAGTGGTTGAGTGTCGACCTATGAACCAGGAGGTTATGGTTCAATTCCCAGTCAGGGCAAATGCCCAGGTTGTGGGCTTGATCTCCAGTGTGGGTGTGCAGGAGGCAGCGATCAATGATTCTCTCTCATCAATATGTTCCTATCTCTCTCTCTCCCTTTCCCTTCCTCTCTGATATCAATAAAAACATAAAAAATAAATGAAAAATAAATGAATAAAATGCCCCCACATAATTTTCCCACGGTAGACTCCTCTCTCTTTCCCCAAACTTCATGTGTGTGTGCGTATCTTCACAAGTCAGACTTCTGCTATAAAAAAAAAAAGGACACTTCACCATAGACGGCTAAGAAAGTAGTGTGGACAATGTCTGTTTTTTATTCAGCAATGTCTTATCTTGTAGAAGAAATCAAGAGGACTTGATGAAATGTCCCTTTGATAGATGTGTTTAGCTGTGAATGCTTTATCCAGTATGTTATAGAAAGAACCAATTGCATAATTGAATTTATGCACTTTTAAAGAGAAGGGACTGTCCCCTCACTGCTGTCAAAGAATTCCCCTAAAAGGCTGTCTTGTAGGCATGGAGTGAGTGATTCAATGAGGTACTGAATGCATCATGTCTATGCTGGGGTGTATCCCCTGGGTCTTTGCTCTGAGTGTGGTCTTTTTTTGTTTGTCTGTTGTGGGTTTTTATTTTTTGCCAATCCTCATGGAAGGATATTTTTTCCATTAAATTTTTAGAGAGAGTGGAAGGGAGGAAAGGGGGAGGAGAGAGAGAGAAACATTGATATGAGAGAGACACATCGACTGGCTGTCTCTCACATGCACCCTGAGTGGTCCAGGGATCAAACCTGCAACCCAGGTACGTGCCCTCGACCAGGAATTGACCCCACAACCCTTTGGTGCACAGGCTGACCCTCTAACCACTGAGAAACACCAGCTAGGGCCCATGTATGGTTTTAAAACATATCTCCAAACTTACTGACATCTCTCCCACATCTAAGTCCCTTCCCTTGAGAGAGTGGTGTCTGATTCTCTCCTCTTGAAGTGGGTCAGACTTAGCGAGCTTCTTCCAGAAAACGGCCTGGGGTGGAAGTGCCCCTGGATGGCTTTCAAGGCTGGGTGACACCCCCTAAAGACTCTGTCTGCAAATGCGGTCGCATTGGGAGTTAGGGCTTCAACCTATGAATTTGGGGAGGACACACGCAGTTCAGTCCACAGCAGGTGATTAAGCCAAACAGATAACTAGAATGATAGGAAACACTGCTTCTTCCAACAACTTTACCTGAAACATTCCCTATCCGTGAAACACCTCCTAGCCCCTTCCTTCCCTCCCCGGCCAGGTATAACCTATTCCTCCTCTGGGCTCCCACATCCCCGACCACACACCCTGACTTAGCCCACCTCCCATGGTCAGATTCTGGGTTCCTGAGAACACTTGTCTGCCTGCTCACTGACACCCCCGCCCCCCAGCTTGGAGCAAGGAACCCAAAACACAGTAGGTGCTTAGGATATCAATAAACGTGGCTGAATTAGTTATATAAAGTCATGTCACAATACCTCAGGCTGAGGGGAGCAGCATAGATCTAGCCAGTCCCTCCCTTCAAGAACACAGTGAGACTGTTTCTTAGAAACTAAACCAAGGCATATTTTCCCATTGAGCAGGCAGCCTCCAGAGAGGAAACAGGCATAGTAAACAAACTCTCAGGGAACTGTGTGAGTTGGTTAGTAAGTACAGACAGTGACATTAAAGCCACAAGCTACAGTGAGCCCGGTTCCCGTTACTATTGCTGCATCACAAACCACTCCGGAACATACAAGCTTGAAACAATCGTTGTCTTACATGTCCTGGAGTCGGGGGGTCAGGAATTGGGGCAGGGCTCCGCTTGGTGGTCAGGGGAACAAGAGGGTCTGCACTGGTCTAGCCAGCATGATGGTCTTGACTTCCTTCATGGGGGCTGGCTTCCCGAGAGAATAGTGGATAATTAGTACCAAAACGGAGAAAAAGACTTTCCTACAATCCAACTGGATAAAAAAATTCCTTCCGAACCTTAAAACAATTAAACAAACAAACAAAAACAACACGAGAGAGCCTGCTCAATGTGCCTCAGTGGCTGAGTGCTGACCCAGGCACCAAGAGGTCACCGGTAGGATTTTGGGTCAGGGGTGCCCCGTTTCAGGCTGGATCCCCCAGTAGGGGGCGTGCAGGCGGCAGCCGATCCTGTGATCCTGTTTCTCTCTCTCCCGCCCCGATCCCCCAGTAGGGGGCGTGCAGGCGGCAGCCGATCCTGTGATCCCGTTTCTATCTCTCTCCCCCCACGCTCCCTCCCTTCCACTCTCTCCGAAAAGCAAAGGAAAAAATATCCCCAGGTGAGAATTAACTAACAAACAAACAAAATCAATAAAAAACTTTTTTTTTTTTTAATGAGAGAGAGAATAGGGGAAGCTGGTGACCATTTATGCCCTAAATTCAGAAATCCCAGGGCCACTTCTGCCTTAAATATCCTCAGGTGAGGATTAACTAACAAACAAACAAAATCAATAAAAACCATTTTATTTTAATGAGAGAGAGAACAGGGAAGCTGGTGACCATTTATACCCTAAACTCAGAAATCCCAGGGCCACCTCTGCCTTGCTCTATAGGACAGGTCAAAGCAGGCACGTGTCCACCCCCATTCAAGGAGCGGGGATGTAGTCCTGTCCTCATTTGCATATCAATGGACCAATCAGGGACGGGGGCCAGCACTCTTCTCGACGTTAGCCAGCGTCACCTCGGCCTCAACAGAGTCCCCTTCCAGCTCCCCCCCCAGACTGCGTCTCCTCAGCAGGACCTGTAACACCAGCACTGAAGCAGCAAGAGACCCTCACTGGCGCTGTCTGCACTGAGCGGTCTCACACCGAAGCCGTCCCACAGCCCAGCCGTTCCACACACGGGCTGTATCACAACTGTATCAGTAAAGCCTCCCCTCATTACCGCACCCCGAGAATTTCCGGGGGTATTGCCTTGGTGACCACCACCTTCAGTTGACAGTATTCAAGGGTGAGTGAATGAAAGAATAAATGCATGAGAAGTGAGCGCACGAGATTGACCCTTAGGGCCACCTGTACTTACTGCACCCCTAATATCCTCGCCCTGCTGCCTTTCCTGCCTTTCCGAGCGCCCCCTGTCTGTCAGTAGCCCCAATCAGACTGCTTGGCCGGCTTAGCCTGCTTTCCCCTCTCGGTAATAGGCGCCAAGTTGCTCCCGATGCCTTCTGGGGAATGTAGTCTTTGGCGCTTGTTTGCGTTTCCTGTCGGCTTCGGCATTAAGACAGTCACAAAACTTCCTTGGGATCCCTAAGCTATCGCGATGGCATTGCATCTTGGGAATTGTAGTCCTCCGTTGACAGTTTCCGCTACAATCGGCTGCAAATGGAACAACAATTCCCACCATGCACCGTGCGAAAAGTTCGCTTGGGGCTAGCCCGCGAACTTCTGGGAGATATAGTTCTCAAACCTCACAGTTCCTTCCCTATCCTACAGAGCAGGCCGGCTCCGAGGACTACATTTCTCTATGAGCTCCCATTAGACCACGGCACCCGGCAGCGGCCACCATTTTGTTCCGCCCAAGGAGCCCCTAAGATGGCGGCGGGGGAGACAGTGAAGGTTGCAGCCGGACCCTCCGGGCTCTAGCCCGCCGTCTCCCCGTCTCCCAGCGGCCAGCCCATGGCCTGGCAGAGGTCCGGACCATGGACCTCCGCACCGTCGTGTACAATGCCGCCCGCGACGGCAAGCTTCAGCTGCTTCAAAAGCTGCTCAGCGGCCGGAGCCGAGAGGAGCTGGACGAGCTGACGGGCGAGGTGGCCGGCGAGGGGACGCCGCTGCTCATCGCCTCCCGCTACGGCCACCTGGACGTGGTCGAGTACCTGGTGGACCGGTGCGGCG
>NW_005354255.1:27253-39193 GCF_000412655.1 Myotis brandtii | reverse complement strand
ACTCCACGCCGCTGCGCGCCGCCTGCTTCGATGGGCACCTGGAAGTGGTGCGCTACCTGGTGGGCGAGCACCAGGCCGACCTGGAGGTGGCGAACCGGCACGGGCACACGTGCCTCATGATCTCCTGTTACAAGGGCCACCGTGAGATCGCCCGCTACCTGCTGGAGCAGGGCGCCCAGGTGAACCGGCGCAGCGCCAAGGGTAACACCGCCCTGCACGACTGCGCCGAGTCCGGCAGCCTGGAGATCCTGCAGCTGCTGCTCGGGTGCAACGCTCGCATGGAACGCGATGGCTACGGCATGACCCCGTTGCTGGCAGCCAGTGTGACCGGCCACACCAACATCGTGGAATACCTTATCCAGGAGCAGCCTGCCGGGATGGAGGTGCAGCCAGGGCTGGCCCCAGAAGGTCCCTCCGGTCTGGGATGCATCCAGTCCCAGGGGGCCAGCTGTTGCCGTTCCTCCCCAGAGGAACCGCTGAGTGAAACTTACGAGAGCTGCTGCCCCACCAGCCGGGAAGCTGCCGTGGAAGCCTTGGAATTGCTGGGAGCCACGTATGTGGATAAGAAGCGGGATCTGCTTGGGGCCCTGAAACATTGGAGACGGGCTATGGAGCTGCGGCACCAGGGGGGCGAGTATCTGCCCAAACCGGAGCCCCCGCAGCTGGTCCTGGCCTATGATTATTCCAGGGAGGTGAACACTGCCGAGGAATTGGAAGCACTTATCACCGACCCAGACGAGATGCGCATGCAGGCCCTGTTGATCCGAGAGCGCATCCTGGGTCCCTCTCACCCAGACACTTCTTATTATATCCGTTACAGGGGAGCCGTGTATGCCGACTCCGGCAATTTTGAGCGCTGCATCCGCTTGTGGAAATACGCCCTAGACATGCAGCAGAACAACCTGGAGCCTCTGAGCCCCATGACCGCCAGCAGCTTCCTTTCGTTTGCTGAACTCTTCTCTTACGTACTTCAGGACCGGGCAGCCAAGGGCAGCCTGGGCACGCAAATTGGCTTTGCTGATCTCATGGGGGTGCTCTGCAAAGGGGTCCGGGAAGTGGAACGGGCCCTGCAGCTGCCCAAGGAGCCTGGGGACTCTGTCCAGTTCACCAAGGCCCTGGCCATCATCCTCCACCTGCTCTATCTGTTGGAGAAAGTGGAATGCACGCCCGACCAGGAGCATCTGAAGCATCAGACCGTCTACCGGCTGCTGAAGTGTGCCCCCCGGGGCAAGAACGGCTTCACCCCTTTGCACATGGCCGTGGACAAGGACACCACAAACGTGGGCCGGTACCCAGTGGGCAGATTCCCCTCCCTCCAGGTGGTCAAGGTACTGCTTGACTGTGGGGCCGACCCAGACAGTCGGGACTTTGACAACAACACCCCGTTGCACATAGCTGCCCAGAACAATTGTCCGGGGATTATGAATGCCCTGATTGAAGCGGGGGCCCACATGGATGCCACCAACGCCTTCAAGAAAACAGCCTACGAACTGCTGGATGAGAAGCTGCTGGCTAAGAGCACCATCCAGCCCTTCAACTACGTAACCCTGCAGTGCCTTGCAGCCCGCACCCTGGACAAGAATAAAATCCCCTACAAAGGCTTCATCCCTGAGGAGCTGGAGGCTTTCATTGAACTGCACTGATAGGATTCTGCGAGGGGAGAAACCCGGAGAGGTGCCCACACCAGTCCTTGCCATCTCTCGGTGAGCACTTCAGGTGGCATGAAGCAGGAAGAAGGGCTCTCCCAACTCCACGGCCTTTCACCTTGCAGAAAGCGGGGAAAGGAGTTAGCTATTGGTGCTAGAAGCCTTCGGGGTCATGTGCTCAGAGAACTGTCTTTCTCAGGAGGACATGCACTACTTTCCACACATCCCATCTGCCTGGGTCTAGGAAGATGTTGCTTTCTGAGCGGCAGAGGGATCGAAGCCATTGTTTTCCTGTACTAGAAACAAGAAGAAACTGAAACTTGGGTCTGTCCTTCTTTGCCCCTTATGTAGCTAGATAAACCCAGCCACAAAATGCAGTGTTAGGAATGGGGCTCCCAGAGTGGAAAGTTGGAGACTCAAGAAGCAAGACCATTTCTCACTTCTTCCAGCACGGTTGCACCTCCCTCCCTCCCACGTTGCCATCGTTGTCCCACACAGGCAGGACTCTGCTTAGGGTAGCCTGCTGCTTGCACAGCTTGGGCTGGTTTGGTGTTCTGTTTAGTTAGTAGGTGGGCAGGCTACAGGCATCACAGGAGTTCTGAGGTTTTGCTGCCATATTTGTTTTTCTTAAGAATTTGAAATTTTCTCTTAAGACTTGATAGGTTGATTTTGTGCACCAAGGGTTTGGTCATGCCTGAGGAGGCCAAGGCCCTCAGGAGCAAGCTTTATTGTGTGAAGAATTTGGTGAAGGAGGTAGAAGACCACGGTATCGGTTCCTAAAATGCAGGCGGCTGTACGTTTCTTAAAACTTCACTCATTTGCCTTTTACTTGGGCCTCTCGTATTTCCAACCTCATTAGAGAAGTGTTTTTTCTAAAGAGGTTCAGGCCAAACGCCCGAGGAGCTGAGCTTGATGTGTTTCCCGCTGAGTGAGAACTTGCAAGGTGGTTTGGGGCTTGGTTTTCACAGATTCTGAGTTAGAGCTGAAGGCCACGTCAGCCCCACAGATCATATACAAGTGCACAGTATTGTGGGTATAGCCACCCTAAGTGGCGCCAGCTACTCTGACCACTGCTCAGGTCTCCCTAAGGAAATGCTAAGTGCAGCATTAACTCCACAAATCAGCTGGATGAGACTGAATGCTGAGAGCTGAGGCGATAGAAAATCCTGGCTTCCCATCACTCAGGGTATGAAGTGCCTGTGTTAGGGAACTGCTGCAGGGAGGTGGTTCTTGGGTCGCACTGCTTATGCCCTGTCGGCAGAAGGGGACTCTCCCTGGCCTATTTGGACAAGCGTGCATAGCAGAAGGGGACAGAAGCTCAGGTCACATTCAGGACAGCAGCATCCTTACCCACCCTCTCTGCAGCCTTGTCAAATGGCAGCTGCACGGAGGCCCCAGGCACCACAGCAGGTCCATGGATGCTCTGCCCTCAGAACACTAGGCCTCCTGTGGACGTGCAGTGTTACTTAGGATGCTATTTATTTACAAGACCAGGTTTTACCTTCCGTGGAGGTGGAAACAGCACAGAATAAAGAAATGAGGCCATTAACTTGTGAGTCCTGACGCTGGTGTTTGTCATTAAAAAGGCAACGTTAGAAGAAAACCACCCAGCAGTTCCTTGCCGGGGTAGGTGGGGGAGAAGGGAGGAAAAGGGTGCCACTGAGAGTAAAAGGCCATGGTGCCAGGCCACTTAAAGGAGTGCCCTCAGGCTGCCATCTCTAATGAGTTTTTAAAATATATATATATTTTATTGTTGATGATATTTCCCATTTTACCCCCCTTTACCCCTCTCCTCCCATCCTCCCAGCCCCTACTCAGCCCCCCAGGTCTTCACCACCCTATTGCCTGCGTGTCCATGGGCTATGCATATAAGGATATAAGTTCTTTGGTTTGTCTCTTCTCGTCCCCCCACCCCCACATCAGAGTATGTCAGTCTGTTCCAGGCCCCCATGCAGGAGTTTTTCCGCATGTGCTGAGATTTCATTCAGAAGTGGAGTTTCACTGCATAAAAAGAAAAGGTGAAAAACTCCTGCCTTCGTCCAAACCCCTCACTTCGCATGGAAAAGACCCCCACATCAGAGTATGTCAGTCTGTTCCAGGCCCCCGTGCAGGAGTTTTTCCGTATGTGCTGGGGCTCCGTGTGAGATTTCATTCAGAAATGGAGTTTCACTGCGGAGAAAGAAAAGGCGAAAAACCCCTGCCTTCGTCCACACCCCTCACTTCGCATGGAAAAGGGGGTGAGCTTGACCCTCTGCAGGGCGAGGAATGGCTGAGAAAACCAGAAAGCCTGCCAACTCAGTGAGACCACAGATGGAGCCGGTGGAGTGTTGTGGCCCAAGGGGTCTGTTCATGAACTTGGTGGGTTTCCTAGCGCTGCTTCCAGCTTAGGAAAATCCAGGCCTCCCCTCTCTCTCTCTCTCTTTTTTTTTTACTGCCATCTCAGTTGTGAAATTCTGGTTTTCTCCGCATTAGCACAGTCAAACTCCTACCCAAAGCACTGCCCGGTGGGGGTTTTCCGGAGCACCCACTGTTTGCCAGTTCCCTCAGGGCTAAGGCTCGAGCTGTTATTCCTGAGGTGGGTGGTTTCCATGTCCCCGCCTCCTGTGGCCGTAGGAAAGACCCTGCCAGGCCCTGGTGACATTTTGCCTCCAGTAGTTCATTGGGCTGGAGGGCTCTCCCTCCTGATTTCACTGGGTGTCCAACAACCCTCAATAGCTAATACCCACGCAGGTACAACATGAATATATCCTTGCCTTAAAGGAGTGGATTTCAAATCCACAGATGCTCTCAGAGCCATGTCCTGGGAAACACATAACTGCAGAAGCATTTATTGAGCCCTGACTGTATGCTGGCACCATTCTATGGGCCTCATTAACTGCTCACCACAGCCCTGTCAAGTAGGTATCGTTACTTCTATTTTGAGGTGATACAGGGTGTTAGGAGGCTCACCAAAAAGGAACACTGATTCGTGCCAAAGGCTTTCCTTACCGACTTCCCAGTAAAGCCTTCCCAGGGTCAGGCGAGGGTTGCTTCAGCAGCTCAGAATGGGCATGACCTGGTTCCTCCGGTGTCCTGATACAGCAGCCAGCAGAATGGAAGGCATCTTTCTGCCAGCCAAAGGCCTAACGTTCACGTTCACTCGGATTGGGACAGTCAGTAGCCCAGAAATGGGGGATGGGGGAGGAGCCCGCCTCCCCAAAACATCTGTCCAAGTGACATTGGGGTTCTGTAAAATGGAACCGATTCGATGGAGGAAGGCAAAAAAAAAACAAAACAAGAAAGCGCATGATAAAATTATTACCTGTAATTTATCAGTGAAGAAACAAGTTCAGAGAGGCCAAGCGGCCTGCCCAAGGCCACACAGCCAGGATAATGACCCACTTCACTGATAGTTGAGCAAATTGAGGCTCGGTGAGGGATAGGGATTTGCTCAAGTTCACTCAGCCAGGGAGCATGCAGCCCACCTCACCAGTGGGAGCCCCTACCCCACTCACTGTCACTTCCCACCTTACTTCCTGCCTCCACAGAACGGAAATTCTGCTCATTTGCTCATTTACTTGCTTAATAATGCCTTTCCCAGACCTTCCAGGTCCCTGTGAGGGTCTGTCTGAGTCACTGCCACGCCCTTAGCACCCATGTGTTGAGTAAATGGATGAATGCCTGTCAACTCCCGAAATTCCAGTCCTTGGACAACTTGAGGCAGCAGCAGGGGACACGGAGCAGCCCCTGATGGCTTGGCCATGCATAGAACCCGCCACCCCCACGGGATTCCAGCACTGTCATCTGAGCAGTGTTTACCAGAGGGGAGGGGCGGGGAGGGGATCGGATTGTCCTGGCCCGAAGTTAAAGATAGCACAGCCCCAATCACATCACAGGCTGGAAAGGAGAGATGACCAGCCCCTGGGACCGCTGGCACAGCAGGGCACTACATGTGCCCGGAGAAAGGATGGGTGGGGGTGTGGATTCCTGTGGGAGATTCTGAGGGCTGGACAGAGAGGGTGGTTCCAGCCAGTGGTTGTCACAACATGTGTTAGGTAATTCCCAGCCCAAGTTCAAGTGGCAACACCCCTCTTGCAGGGCCGGAGGAGGGGAGGGAACGTCCTCCCTCGGCCCAGCACCTGTGGCTCTTGTAGGTCACAGAAGAGACTTTGAACTTAGGTTTTGAACAAGACATCTGAGATCCCCCAGGTCAACCCTCTCCCCCTGCCTTATGCCCTAATGTCCTCCACTACAGCCCATCGAGCAATGATCTTGATAAAAATGTCACCTCCTTTGCGAAGCCCTCCCAGGTTGTCAAAGGCACAGCCCCAGCCATCTTCCACCACATCCCCCTCGTGTATTTCCTTCTCAACCCTTATAACCTTAACTCCTGTAACCATCCTGTTCTTTACCCGCTTCCTTTGCTCATCATGTGCCTCCCCCCCAAGTTCAAGTGGCAACACCCCTCTTGCAGGGCCGGAGGAGGGGAGGGAACGTTCCCTCCCTCGGCCCAGCACCTGTGGCTCTTGTAGGTCACAGAAGAGACTTTGAACTTAGGTTTTGAACAAGACATCTGAGATCCCCCAGGTCAACCCTCTCCCCCTGCCTATGCCCTAAATGTCCTCCACTACAGCCCATCGAGCAATGATCTTGATAAAAATGTCACCTCCTTTGCGAAGCCCTCCCAGGTTGTCAAAGGCACAGCCCCAGCCATCTTCCACCACATCCCCCTCGTGTATTTCCTTCTCAACCCTTATAACCTTAACTCCTGTAACCATCCTGTTCTTTACCCGCTTCCTTTGCTCATCATGTGCCTCCCCTAGAGTGTCCACTACACAAGCTCACCCCTGCTGTGTTCCCAGTGCCCAAGAGAAGGCCTGACACAGAGCAGCTCTTTAAGTATTTGTTGAATGAATAAATGAACTCACGTGGTTCATCCTAAGAAGAGCAAGGTGGCCTGTGCGGCCAGATCAGAGTGAGTGAGGGGGAGCAGGAGGAGCTGGGGGCTGCAGGCAGATGGGGCAGGGCCTTCAGGCCCCAGGGAGCTGTTTGGGTGTTATCCTGAGGGAGACAGGCAGCCGTGGCAGTTTCAAGCCAAGGAGAGGAATGGCCTGATTTCAATTTTGAGATCCCTGTGGGTGAGGCTGGAGGAACGTTTGGGGTGGATCTAGAGACCGGGGGCGGGGGGTGGAGGGGTGAGCTATGCAGGTGTCCCAGCGAGCACGGGGGGGAAGAGGGCTGGACCAAGTCATGCCATGCGTGGACAGATGTCAGATCTACTCTGAAGTTGGCTGGCAAGAGCTGTTGATGATCTAGGCTGGAGACTAGGGATCGAGAGGAGTCCAAATGGATTAGGTTTTGAGCCAGAGCCGGTAGGTGGATGGATGGCGGAGCTGTTTAATGGGCTGGAGAGAAATGGAGCGAGTTGTTCACCACAGGATGGCGCTTGGTGCCTGGTGGGCGCTCAGTATTTGGTGACTAGTAAGAGGCTCTCAGTCCAGGGAAGGTAGGCCTGTGAGTTGCGGAAGTGGCTTAGCGTTGACTTCTGAAGGACCTCAAACTCAGATGTCATTTGGGACAGGAAGGTAACACAGGTGGGTGGGCACCTGAGGCCCAGCTTCAGTTAAAGAAGAAGACACAAAGAAAACTAGAAAATATCTTGAACTGAGATAAAACACAACGCGTGAAATGTGTGGACTGCAGCAGCTGAAGCAGTGCTAGAGAGAAACGGGCTTTGAGTGCGTAGAAGAGAGTGAAAATGGAGAATCCTTGATCTACGGCAGGAGTCTGCAAGTTTTGGTCCGTGGGCCAAATCCAGCCTCCTTTTTGTAAATAAGGTTTTATTGAAACCAAAAGCTGCTTAAAAATTTTTTTAGTTGTTTATTGATTTGAGAAATAGAGACGGGAGAAAGAAAAACAAACCACATCAATTTGTTGTTCCACTTCTTTTATGCATTCATTGGTTGCTTCTTGTATGTGCCCTGACCGGGGATCAAACCCACAACTTTGGGGCCCTAACAAATGAGCTACCCTGCCAGGGCTTTTTTTTTTTTTTAAGTTTAAATTGAATGAAATACATGGTGAGGGTGGGGGTCCAGATTCAGTCCTCAGCCCATCAATCATTTCTCTGATTTAGCTGTTTCCTCTTTCAGGGAATGGGCATGCTCATTGGGCAATGTGGAGTAGTGGTTAGTACACAGGCCACATGATCTTGGGATCATCATTTCTCTTCCTTGTGCCTCAGTCTCTTCATCTGTAAAATGGGGTAATGGTAAGCAGCTGCCTCCTGGCGTTGTATGAAGGATTAAATGAGTTTACCCATGAAAACATCCTGGCACACAATGAGTACTCAGTAGAGCTCTAACTGGTTTGGCTCAGTGGATAGAGCATTGGCCTGCAGACTCAAGGGTCCCAGGTTCGATTCCGGTCAAGGGCATGTACCTTGTTGATCGATGTTTCCCTCTCATCGATGTTTCTGACTCTCTGTCCCTCTCCCTTCCTCTCTGTAAAAAATCAATAAAATATTTATTTTTTAAAAAAATAAGTACTCAGTAGAGCACTCATAGTTATAGGGCACCTATATGCACACCCATTTGTACATTAATACATGGACAAAGTTTTAAATTTTTTAAATAGTTATGTATTTGAATGTGTCTTAAGGAACAAAGCATAGCTAGCTCCACCCAGCATGTGAGTTCACAGATGTTAATACTGCAAATGACCCAAGTTTAAAAATAAAGATGAGCTTAGCTGGAGTAGCTTAGTGGTTGGGCGTCCACCTATGAACCAGGAGGTCACGGTCCCATTCCAGGTCAGGGCACATGCCTGGGTTGCAAGCTCCATCCCCAAATGGGGGACATGCAGAAGGCAGCCAATCAATGTTTCTCTCCCTCCCTCCCTCTCTCTCTCTCAAAAATCAATGAAAACATATTTAAAAAGAAAAATAAAGACGAGTTTGTACTTTATGCAATTTTGTTTTTTTTACTGAGATAAAATTTACCATTGTAAAGTGTACAGTTCAGTGGCTTTTAGTATAGTTGCGAGGTTGTGTAACATCACCACCATCTAATTCTAGGGGGGGAGGGAAGATTCATTTGAAGAAAATTATCCAACAACTCAAGGAGTAGAAAAACATTAATCAGAGGACAGTAGACAGGTAAGCAAAGTTTGGGGATCAGCAGGAGGATGCCAAAGAGCATCAACGCTCCATATGACAAAAGGGGACTCTGACACCCAGGGATGGGGTCAGGCACATCACACCACCCTCAGCCTGCCGGCCCCCAGGCCCAGGTGCCAGCAGAGCAGGAGGCAGTGTTTACAGGGCGGGGATGGGCACAGAGCCCAGTGAGGGGTCTGAGGGACCCCAAGGGAGCCTTGGAGAGGAGAGGCGGTTGGGCCAGGGCAGCTGAGAGGTCTCCGGCAGCTCCTTTTCTTGGGAAGAGTATTTTTTTACTAGTAACTTCCCTTGGAAATTGGAAACCCTGGACGCCTCCCAGGGCTATAATAAGGCCGTGTTCACTGACCAAGTTAAAAATAGAAGGTCCCCACCCAGGGGCGCTCCGGGCTGGGCGGAGGGACTGTGTAGGCTGGGCGGGGGTAGGACCTGCTCTGTGACCTAAGGCATGTGTCTGCCCGCTCTGGTCCCCAGCAGCATTAGACTGATGATTTCCAAAGACCCAGTTAATGGGGAGATTTATATGGCTGGGCTGCCGCGTTAAGGAGGCTGTAAGCCAGGAGAGGGGCACTGTCTGGGGGTCCCTGTCCCTCAGGGTTCTCTTGGGAGGATACTCCCACCCCATCCCTGAGCAGGAAACAGGAGAGGCTGGAAACACTGGCTGTCAGCGCCACCTGGTGGCCATGAGTGCTCATCGCCTCACCTGAATCCACACAAAGGAAGCATCTGGGCCAGGGGGACACACGTCCTGTGCCCAGGTCAACCACACTGGCTCCCCTCCGCCCACAGAAACCCTCCAGGAACCCTCCCTGACACCCCCCAGAAACCTCTGTGTGCC
The DNA here is from genome assembly GCF_000412655.1 of Myotis brandtii. Taxonomy (NCBI): domain Eukaryota; kingdom Metazoa; phylum Chordata; class Mammalia; order Chiroptera; family Vespertilionidae; genus Myotis; species Myotis brandtii. The sequence continues at coordinate 29,556 of NW_005354255.1, read as the reverse complement.
CCATCACACCCAGGACTACCCAAGTTGTAACCACCTAGTCTTATGTCTGACTCCCTCACAGAGCTGTGAGCCCCGAGGGCAGGAACAGAGTCTGCTTTAGTCAACACTGTATCCCCTGAATCCGAAACCAACCTGGTATACAGTAGGTGCTCAGTATATGCTGTTTAATGGATAAATGAATGCACTGCCTGCCAGCAGGCAGGAAGGAAACCTGGGAGCAAAAGGACGTTTTAAAGATAAAAACAGACTTAAACATAATTCGCATTCATTTATTGATCACCTCCTGTGCGCCAGGCACTGGGATCCAGCAGTGCAGTCAACAGACAAAATTCACATTCTCGTGGAGAAAGCAGGTGACAATGTGGGCAATGAATGAGTGACTTATTTTGTCCAAAAGCGCTAAGTGTTATGGAAAAATAGAGCAGAGTCAGGGGGATCTGGTGGGTGTAACTGTAAATGAATTTTAAATGGGGTGCTCAGAGAAGGCCCCATTGAGAGGGTGGCATTTGAGCAAAGATCTGGAGGAGGTGAGGAGGGAGCTATGGAGGTTTCTGGCGGAAGGACATTCCAAGCAGAGGGAACAGCCTGTGCAAAGGCCCTGGGGCAGGACCAGGCTTTGCAGGTTGGAGGATTAGTGAGGAAGCCTGTGTGGCTGGAATGGAGTGAGCGAGGGGTAGAGAGGGAGAAAGTGAGGGCAATGAGGGGGTAGGGGCAGGTCCTACAGGGTCTTGTGGGCCTCTGGGAAGGTTTGGACTTTTTCTTTTTTTTAAATATATTTTTATTTATCTCAGAGAGGAAGGGAGAGATAGAAACATCAATGATGAGAGAGAATCATTGATTGGCTGCTTCCTGCACACCCCCTAATGGAGATCGAGCCCGCAACCCAGGCATATGACCTTGACCAAAGTTGAACCTGGGACCCTTCAGTCTGCAGGCTGATGCTCTATCCACCGAGCCAAACCGGCCAGGGCAAGGTTTGGGCTTGTATCCTGAGGGAGGGAGTTGGGGTCCCTGGAGGGCTGTGGGCCGAGGGGAGACATGACTAACTTGGGTCCTCTGGCTGCTGCAGGGAGAACACACTGTTAGGGCAGGGGTTGAACACAGATCAATAGAGCCTCCGAAAGGGGAAAGTGGGTGGCTGGGGAGAGGGGAGAGAGGGCAACTTTACCCAGATTCCTCTTTGGTGCCTTTGAATTTTGAACCATGAGAATGTATTCCTTCTTCACAGGACGTAAACTTAAATACACATCTGTTGATTGTGCATTTGTGTGTAGTGCTACATTGATGACTGGGGAGGCTTGTGGGGGGCGGGGAGAGGAGGTCAGTCGCCTCCTCTGTGTCTCACCAGACTGGGCTGAATACATAAATTTGTGAGATTCAGATGCAGCCCACCTTCCTGTCCCCCGTTCTGCCCAAGCCAAGCCACAGCTGCGCATGTGCTGTGACACTGGGTGAAGCTCCTGTGGGCCCAGGGGTGGGAGAACATCTGTAAACTATCTCACCGTCTCAGAAAGACAGACATCGTTCCAAGCAGGGACCCAGTACTGACCTCCAAAACCAAACATCTGTTATTTATTCACATTTCACAGTTTTTAAAGGGGAAAATTTTCAAGAGAATTTCCCTATTTTTCTTTAAGACTGGCCCAGCGGGGACACGGGATGTCCCCAGGAAACACCCAGGCCCACGGTGGCCACCAGGGGGCGCGGGTGCAACAGGGATGATAGCTGAGCCCCCAACTCTGGGAAACTGGCCCTCCTGCCTGGAGTTGCCATGTCCTACATGGCCTCCCCTCAGGCATTTGCTGTGCTCTTTTCCCAGCCCCCGGCTCATTCCTAAGGTCTTAGCTTACTTCCTCCTTCCAGAAGCTTCTCAATTCCCCCCGCTGACCGAGGGTCTCTTTTGGGCTCCAGCAGCCGTCTACATTTCCCTATCACAGTCTCTGCCTCTGGCTCTGGGCCATACACACTGAACGGACAGAACAGCATTGTCCCGGGTCACCTGCAGGGCGACCACTCAGCCATCACTGGGGCCACAGGGCCTGCACAATAGGACCCCAATAAATGTTGGTTGGCTAAGCGGATAGATGAATCGACATTCTCCTCACTCACTGGAGGTAACGGGTCTGTGTACCCATCGTCCCCCACAGGCTCACACTCAGCAGGTGCTCAGTAACTGTCAAAATTACCACCCATTTACCACGTACCATGCCCTGTGCTGGCTTCTGAAAACACCACAGTGACCAAGACAGATCTGTCCCCAGCCCTCTCAGGGTGGGCACGGTGCGGTGGAGAAACCATGAATT
>NW_005354255.1:25792-26680 GCF_000412655.1 Myotis brandtii | reverse complement strand
CCTCCCTCCCTCCCTCCCCTCCCTCCCTCCCCTCCAGCCAGAAGGGCCTCCTAGCTGTTCCTCCAACAGGTCAAACATGGCTTGCCCTAGGACCTTTGCACTGGCTGTTTCCTCTGCCCGGATCGTCCCCACCCCAGCCCACCCGGTTTTTTCCATAGCCAGTTCCTTCTCTTCCTCCAGATCTTGGCTCCAACACCACACCCTCAGAGAGGCCCTCTCTGGCACCTGGGCCAAAGGTCCCTCTCCTGAGACACTCCCATCACCTGGCCCGGTTATCTTGCTTCCTTATTTGATGACTCACTCGCTACTCCCCTCTCCTCCACCTCCAACTGCACCCCATTGCCTGGGAAGATCCTGGCAGGCCCTCAATCCATGTTGGTCAGATGAGCCACATATTCGCTGCCACTGTCGTGATGTGCAGCTGGCTCTTACCTCCAAAACCCCGTCCTGCCCCACGCACCCCAGACCCTATCTCAGGCTTTCCTCCCCCAGGTTTCACTTCATCTTTCTGGAGGCTGGGAGCAGAGCCCTCACAAAATCTGAGTCAGCCACTAAAAGCAAGCGGGGAATGACAGCCTGGGTGAATCATACCAGGCCTGCCCTCTGGGGCGGCAAGCACTGAAGGAAAGGGCATGCAAAGTCAATGTGCAAATCAGACAGTGGGGTGAAGGGGGCCTCCCGCTATTTGGCTCAGCCCCCCCAAATTCGCCTTCCTGGGCTCTCCCATCATTTCCTCCCTTGGAAGTTTGGCTTCTTCAATTGTAATCAATCTCCCCAGTCCCAATCCATGACTTTTGGGACCAGAATTCACCTCTTTGGGCCTCAGTTTCCCCATCTGGACAATGGGCCCAACCATTGAAGCCTCTACCCCCGGAAGTCGTTTGGGGA
>NW_005354255.1:23501-24410 GCF_000412655.1 Myotis brandtii | reverse complement strand
AGAAGTAGTTTTAGTAAATAAAACCCATGGCCCATCAGAAGACTGCATTTCCCAGTTACCCTTGCAGCCGGAACGGAGCCGTGTGACATGCTCTGCCCAATGAAATCAGTAAATACCGGAAATTTCCGGTTCATGCCATTGATGAGAAGCGTGTTTTTCTCTTCGGTTTCCCTTTTTTTGTACAGTAGGCATGTTTTTATCTTTACAAATCGCCTAGCAGAGGCGAACAGCACTAGAGAAACATTCAATAAATATTTATTATCATTAAAACACGGTGCTGCTGTCCCCGGCCCATTCCTACCACCATCATCCAGACAGTCTGTCAACACCATGTCCAATCCTGGCCTCCCCGAGAGCCAGAAGGTCATCGGGGCCCATTTTGCACCATTTCCTGAGGCACAGAGGTGTCCCCAGCCATGTCCGGAAAGTAGCAGATGACCCCATCTCCTACTGCACCCCCTGAACACGGGGGTGGGGGGTCTCCAAGATCCAGCCCGGAGCGGGTCTGAGGTCAAGGTCGTCAGGCTGTCACTCGGTCATTCCGCTTCCTGGGTCTGATCCTCGGGCGCCGGGGCCCCCCTTTGGGTCCACATGTGGTTGTTGAGCCCCAGCTGCACCATCTGTGCGTGGTGGATGATGAGGGGCTGCAGCCCCGGGCTCTGAGGGGACACAGGTGAGGCTTGTGGGAAGACCGGAGGCTGCGGGAAGGTTGGGCTAGGGGTGCCAGCCAGCCACGGAGGCAGGGTTGGTGGCTGATAGCTGGGCCAGGTAGGAAAGGGTGGCTGGGCTCCCAGGGGCCCCGGGGCCCCAGAGGGCAACTGAGTCCCAAATGTCATGTGGCTCGCGAAAGCCGCCTGGAGCTGCTCCATCTGCGCCTGCCAGGCCGCGTAGGTCTGGACGTAGGTGGCG
>NW_005354255.1:21912-23240 GCF_000412655.1 Myotis brandtii | reverse complement strand
CGCAGGGCGCGGGCGTCCTGCTCCTTCCTCCAGTTGGCCTTGCGAGCCCGCAGCTTGTGAGGCTTGAAGGTGTTGGCTACCTTTCTGGCAAAGATCTGGGAGTGCTCGTCCAGCCACACCAGCCCGGCGAGCAGGCTGGCCGTGTCCGGGCTGAGCTGGGCCAAGGAGCTCTCCAGGGGCAGGAAAGGGACCACGCAGTCTTGCCACCCTGGCCGCGTGAGGCTGCTCATCAGCGACTGGCTCAGCTGGTGCTGGCTCAGGCAGCAGTCGAAGTTGGCAGTGAGCAGCAGGACGGTGAAGGCCGAGTGGTCTATGGCGTCCTGCAGGCAGCGCAGGCTGCTGCGCCCAGGCACCTGGAAATCCTCGCAGAAGGTGGCTCCGTCGGGCACACCCAGGGCCTCGAACTTCTCCCGGACACGCAGGGCAATGTGCTCATCCGCCTTGGCGTGCAGGACCACGAAGTTAAAGAACTGCTGCTCCGACGGCTCGAACTCGGGAGAAGGGGGACACGGGCTTGAGGAGGAGGAGGCCGGGTGAGCTGAACAAGGAGCCGATAGGGAAGGGTTGGGAGGGGACGTCTCGGGGGCCGAGGAGGTGGGTGGGCACGGCTGGGCTGCTGGGGAAGGAGTATCTTCCACGGGAATTTGTAGTGGCACCTGGTCCTCGGCGGGGCCGGTGTTTCTGCAGGGCGAGGGGAGAGACGTGGGGGCCGGTGTCACTTCCGTACATTCCACTGGGTAGTGGGTGCTGGTGCCTGGAGCCTCAGCGGCGTTGGATGGGCCAGCCGGACTTGCATCTAAGGCCGCCTCAGGCAGCCCGGGGGCTGGGCTATCGGAGGGCACCAGGGTGTTAGCAATCTCCTCCGACGTGGGCCAGCTCATCTCCTCGGGCTCCTGGAAGCCTGCGGGGACAGGCTCGGGCTCCGGGGGCTCATCGCACAGCCTGCTGGGACCACGGGGGCTGTGGTGCTGGCTGAGGAGGGCCATGGTGGGCGACTGGCTAATTTCCAAGTTGCTGGCCAGGGAAGCCGGGCTGCCGGTGGACCGGAGGGAGCATCCTCTGCTCCAGCCCAAGGGTTCCTCGATGGGCTGAGGATGGCTGCGCACCACAGAGGGCGAGGCGGAGGATGGCGGGAGGCAGCCCAGAGCAGAGTGGAGCGGCTGGAAGTCCCCCGGGTCCCCCACGATGTCCCACCCGCACCGGTTCCGGGCCTCCTCCTGGAGCTCCCTGAGCCGGGGGTCATCCCTGGAGCTGAAAACATGGAGGGCTGCCCGGTAGGCCGCGTCCCGCATGGGGGCCGGGCACAGCTTCTCCTCGGCGAGCAGGTG
>NW_005354255.1:19856-21446 GCF_000412655.1 Myotis brandtii | reverse complement strand
ATAGGGTCTTCAGCTTGTGCTTCAGATGCAGGAGCTTGTCCTGGCCTGCCCTGCCCAGAATGCGAAAGGCACCGGAGAGCGACGGGCCCGTGCCGGCCATGGGCAGGCTGGGTGCGGCCTCCGATGGCAGGAGAAGCGCTGGCTGGTGGAGGCATGATCCACACCCCTGCCTCCTGCACGCCCGGCGTCCCCTACCCGCTCACCATACCGGACTCCAGGGAACTATGGGAGCAGACCTGTGGGGAGCAGGAAACACATGGTCACCACTGGGGGTGGGGGCGGGGGTGGGGGGCGCCTGAGAAGCAGCCCAGACACGCACCTGCCTGCAGAGGCCACCATGGCCTCTCCCATCAGGAGGACCGTGGGCAAGACGTGTCCCCTCCCCCAACGTGTTTCCTCCTCTTGCGAGAGGATCTCAGCCGCCACTTGCCTGGCGTCACCCAAGAGGTAGATACTGCTGTCCCCCACTTGCAAAGGAAGAAAGTGAGCCAGAGAGGTGGAGTCCCTTGCTCAAGTCACACAGCCAGTGAGTGACAGCTGGGATCGGAACCCCAGCCGTCTAGCTCCACAGGGTGTGTGCCTGACCGCCAGACTCCACTGCCTACGACGGTAATAAACCCACTTAGATTGTCTCGAGGAACTGAGCTGTGTTCCTGTATGGAAAGTTCTGGGTCCGCTGACTGGAAGTCAGCAGGGGCTCAATACGTGTTTGAGAGGAAAGCAGTCCGCCTCCTGGATGGCCCCGGGAGCCCCACACCCTGGCTTTCCCGGCCGTAGGTAGTCCTTCCAACACGGCCAGAGCTGATCTGATCGAGAGAGAACGGCAGACGGGATGGGGTGTCACTCATGACATTACGTTAGAAAACACACTGGCTTTCTTCTGAGTCACTCTGTTTTTATTTTTAAATATATTTTTATTGATTTCAGAGAGGGAGAGAGAGATAGAAACATCAATGCTGAGAGGGAATCATTGATTGGCTGCCTCCTGCACGGCCCCCACTGGGGATCGAGCCTGCAACCCGGGCATGTGCCCTTGACCGGAATCGAACCTGGGACCTTTCAGTACGTAGGCCGACGCTCTATCCACTGAGCTAACCCAGCTAGGGTTCTATATGTTTTTACTGATTTTAGAGAAAGATGAAGGGAAAGAGAGAGATAGAAATATCCATGAGAGAGCAACATTGATTGACTGCCTACTGCACGCCCCCTACTGGAGATCAAGCCAGCAACCCCAGCATGTGATTGAACCAGTGACCTCTTAGTTCATGGGTCAATGCTCAACCACTAAGCCACACTGCCGGGAGCCGGTCCATCCTTGCTGCTTGACACGGTCGCTGAAGGGAAGAAACATCTGCACAGCATATGTTTCAAGGGGCCTGGCATATATAGCATACTGTTCTTTTTTTTTTTTTTAAAGTTTATTTATTTATTTTTTAAATATATTTTATTGATTTTTTACAGAGAGGAAGGGAGAGAGATAGAGAGTTAGAAACATCGATGAGAGAGAAACATCGATCAGCTGCCTCCTGCACATCTCCTACTGGGGATGTGCCCGCAACCCAAGTACATGCCCTTGACCGGAATCGAACC
>NW_005354255.1:18410-19491 GCF_000412655.1 Myotis brandtii | reverse complement strand
CTTAAGCTACATAATCTTTACTCCCTGGAATGGAGATAAGAAACACCCTAACCTTTGGAATAGAAATTGATAGGATTAAAATCAACTGGTATAAATACAGATGTAACAAGACAACAGAAGACAGAACCTAGAGACAGAACCTAGCGAGAGAACATGGCAAAAGATCCTGGACAGAACCTGGCCACAGATCTTGGCTGGAGAACCTGGATAGAACCTGACTGGAGAACCTGGCTAGAGAACCTGGCGAGAGAACATGGCAAGAGAACCTGGACAGAACCTGGCTGGAGGTCCTACACAGAACTTGGCTGGAGATCCTGGACAGAACTTGGCTAGAGATCCTGGCTAGGCTGCTGATCAACTGAATGCTGTCTCCGTGTCATTCCTTCATCGCCAACTCCGTCCAGACCTTTGGGGACCCCTGGACCTGCTGGGGTTGGACCCCAATACCACACCAGCCGGGCTCAGTCACTCTCTTTTTCTGTCATGTGCCAGGGGTAAACCATGCTGTGAGCAGCCCTGTGGAGGGGCCTACGGGGCAAGGAACTGAGCCCCCTGGCACCAGCCACACAGGGAGCCGGCTTGGACTCCAGCCCCATTGACTCCAGCCCCAGGCAAGTCTTCAGATGAAGCAGCCCAGCTGACAGCTTGACTGACCTCATGAAAGAATCCGAGACAGAACCACTCACCTATCTGCCCCTCGATGCCTGACCCTCAGAAACTGTGCGAGATCCTATGTGTTTGTTGATTTTAAGCCACAGAGTTCTGGGGTGATTTGTTACACAGCTGTATGTAGCTAACCGATACAAATAGCATTATTAATATGGTGCACTAACCATCACTGCATGCTGGCTCTACGCCTAACAGTGTTGCCATTCCATATGGAGGTCATGTCCTCTTCTATTTCTCAAAAACGCCATGCTGATTCCCACTTCAGGCTCTTTGTAGATGCTGTTTCCTCTGCTTGGAGCACCTTATCCCCAGACCTTTGCCTGGGGGACCTTTCTCTCAAAACTCACTCTCAGGTCCCATGGCATCACCTCAGGTACCGTGGAGCCCTCCACCACCACATAAGCTCCCATAC
>NW_005354255.1:15660-18381 GCF_000412655.1 Myotis brandtii | reverse complement strand
GACTCCAGCCCCAGGCAAGTCTTCAGATGAAGCAGCCCAGCTGACAGCTTGACTGACCTCATGAAAGAATCCGAGACAGAACCACTCACCTATCTGCCCCTCGATGCCTGACCCTCAGAAACTGTGCGAGATCCTATGTGTTTGTTGATTTTAAGCCACAGAGTTCTGGGGTGATTTGTTACACAGCTGTATGTAGCTAACCGATACAAATAGCATTATTAATATGGTGCACTAACCATCACTGCATGCTGGCTCTATGCCTAACAGCGTTGTCATTCCATATGGAGGCCATGTCCTCTTCTCTCTATTTCTCAAAAATGCCATGCTGATTCCCACTTCAGGCTCTTTGTAGGTGCTGTTTCCTCTGCTTGGAGCACCTTATCCCCAGACCTTTGCCTGGGGGACCTTTCTCTCAAAACTCACTCTCAGGTCCCATGGCATCACCTCAGGTACCGTGGAGCCCTCCACCACCACATAAGCTCCCATACAAGTCTGTCTCTCCCTAGCACCCACGGTGAAAATCTACAGCCTAGAGCAGAGCTTCTCAACTGGGAACAACTCCTTCCCCCAGGGAGCACTGGGTGATGTCTGGGGACATTTCTGGTTGTCAATACTCTGGAGAAAGTGCCCTATCGTCATCGAGTGGGTGGAGGCCACTCAACAGTTCCCCACAGTACCCAGCACAGCCCTCCAGAGAGAATGATCTGGCCCCAAATGCTGCTGAGTGCTGATTTTGAGGGACCCCAGTCTACGATTCAGGATTTCTTTTCTTTTTTTAATATATTTTATTGATTTTTTTACAGAGAGAAGGGAGAGGGACATAGAGTAGCAACATCAGTGAGAGAGAAACACTGATCAGCTGCCTCCTGCACACCCCCCACTGGGGATGTGCCCGCAACCAAGGTACATGCCCTTGACCGGAATCAAACCTGGGACCCTTCAGTCCGCAGGCCAACGCTCTATCCACTGAGCCAAACCGGTTAGGGCTGATTCAGGATTTCTTAACAATCCATTTGAAGCAGACGTCATATGGTCCCACCGGGCACCAGGGCCAGGGTCAGTGTACCCAGGAAGGTCAGCGCAGGGCAGAGAGAGCATGGGGCGTGCCGGCCTCCGGGAGTGGGGGCACAGGGGGCATGACTGAGCAGACAGGAGTGGTGCAGAGCAGAAAGGCGCCCTGGGGAGAAGGATGTAAGGAAGTACGCGGCTGCCTGGCTGTTTCAAAAATGGAAATAGCCTCACATGTTGAAATGCTGATGGGGAGAAGGAAATAGCAGAGACCCAAACGGTGGAGCTGACTTCCTAGTGTGGGGGACAATCAACAGTGAGTCTAGTCTGCTACCACCACGACTGGTGCATAGTAGGGGCACAAGTCACTCCTTTTTGGCTAATTAAGAAATGTTACAAGCCCTAGCCGGTTTGGCTCAGTGGACAGAGCGTCGGCCTTCGGACCAAAGGGTCCCGGATTCGATTCCTGTCAGGGGCATGTACCTCAGTTGCAGGCTCCTCCCAGGCTGGGCCCTAGTCAGGGCACATGCAGGAGGCAACAGGGTGCTTATGCAGGTGGGTTCCGACTTACGGCGAAAATTGCCTTCTCGCAGTAGGAACGGATCTCTGACGTAACCCAAGGACCTACTGTGTATATAAATGTTACAAGACCTGGAAGGCAAAACATAACCAGACTGCCTCGGAAAGATGTATAGGAAACCGAAGGGACAGTTGTTCAATTAAGTATTTACTGAGCACCTACTACGTGCTGGCCCCTTCCCACGCCAGGCCGGTGGGGAAGCTATCTGAATCTACATTTGGCACACACTCCTGGGACCTTTCAGTTTTTGCTTATTGTCTTGGCTGTGGGCTCCATGGGGGCACTACTTGGTCCCTACTGTGTGCCCAGCATACTGAACAGTGTCCCCTGGCAGACAGCAGGTACCTCATAACCGTTTGTTGGAGATTTAATGTTTGCCCCTTTTTCAGAGGAGTAAACAGAGACCCGAGCAGTTGCAGGAACTTGCCCCACTCACCTACCCACCCCCAAACTGTGGAAGCCACACGGGAGCCCTCCAGCTGGCCTGTCACACTGGTACCCCCTCCCCACACCCCTGCCTCAGCCACCTGAGGAGGACAGACCTGTCCATCCGCCTGGCTCGATGGCCACCGCCTGGGGCCACCTGGGCTCTGATTGGTGCCAGTGCCAGCGCTGGGCAGACTTGCAGCGGCTCCTAGTGCCAATCCCGCAGGCCCCACGGAAAGGGATGCGAGGGGAGGGGCCGGAGATTCCCGATCTCAGCTGACCAGGGTGGGCCAGGGATCTACCGCGGGAAGGGGGTTCTGGGGTCCCTGGGAAAGGTGGGGATTCAGGGCTCGGAAGGGGCTGGGAGGAGGGCCAGCGCTCCTGGGGCAGGAGGTACAGAGGCTGGGACAGAGAAAGCTCTGAGATTTCGGAAGAAATCAGACACACGGGGGAGAAATGGGAGTGGGGGAGATCTGGAAGGCTAGGAAGAGATCTGGGGGATTGGGAAGAACGCAGGGGAGTTGGAGAGAAATTCAGGGTGTGGAAGAAATGGGGGGCTGGGGAGGACCTGAGTCACCGGGAGGGGAGCTGGAGCTTTGGGGGTGGAAGGGGGGACGCAGCGCAGGGGCGCCAGAAGCTCTGAGGGCGGGGGCAGCGGACCTCGAACCTAAGCGAGGAGCCCGGACGTCCAGCCATCAAGGCGCCCA
>NW_005354255.1:11026-15303 GCF_000412655.1 Myotis brandtii | reverse complement strand
CGCCCGGCGCGCTGCCCCGACGGCAGTTTGGGCACTTCCGTTACGCGGCGCTCTGGGGACCACAACTGGGGGACAAGAGGGCCAAAGTCCTGCCCTGGGGAAAGGGGGACAGTCTAGTGAGGGGGGACACAATTTAAAATTAGGTCGTCTGCATTAGTGATCGGGACTGTCCAGGAAATAGAACAGGGGCTGGGAAAATTGTAACGGGGAGCGCCCCAAAATCAGGAGGGAGGGAATCGTGGCCATCCAGGAGGAGTTTTGGGAAACCTATGTGTTGGGGGGCGGGGGGTAGCAAGATGGCATATCTTGAAGCTGCAAACACAACTTTTTAAGAATTCACAGGGGCCCTAACCTTTTGGGTGTCCAGCTAAGAGGCTACTCGGGGCCATCATACTTTTAGGGGCACACAAAAGTGTTTTCATTTCTTTTTCTTTTTTTTTAAAGTGAAACTTTCATTTGAGAGGAGATATCTCTTTTTTTAAAATATATTTTATTATTTTTTTACAGAGAGGAAGGGAGAGGGATAGAGAGAGTTAGAAACATCGATCGGAGAGAAACATCGATCAGCTGCCCGAAACCAAGGTACATGCCCTTGACAGGAATCGAACCTGGGACCATCCAGTCCACAGGCTGATGCTCTATCCACTGAGCCAAACCAGTTAGGGCTTATTTCTTTCAAAATCAGAAAGAAAAAAAAAAGAATAGAATTGCAGGCTGGATTATATTCGTCTTTATACCAGTGCTTTTGTAACATGTCATTTATTATTTATTTGTTTGTGTAAATGAAGAAAGGGACCCACAAATTTATAAATGCCTTTGTCTGGGCCCCTTTGTCTGCCGGGAGAATCTAGGAGCCTCTTCTCAAAGTAACATTTGTAGATTCATAAAACAACATACAGGGGGGACAAAGGACATTATATTGAAATGCACTTACGTATTTTTTAAAACAAATTAGTAATCCGTCATCAGATGAATGGATAAACAAAATGTGGTATATCAATTCAATGAACTACGTGTTGTTCAGCCTCAAAAAGGAAGTTCTGACACCTGCTACAACATGAATGAAACCTGAGGACATGGTGCTCAGTGACATAAGCCAGACACAGAAGGACAAATACTGTGTGATCCCACTCATAGGAGGTCCCTAGAGGAGTCAGATCCACAGAGACAGGAAGTAGAGGGTGCTAGCCAGGGGCTGGGGAGGGGGAGGGGGAGGGGGAGTTAGTGTTTAATGGGCCGGAGTTTCAGTTTGGAAGATGGAAAAGTTCCAGAGATGAGTGATGGGGATGGTTGCACCACAATGTCAATGTACTGAGCTGTGCCCTTAAAAATAGTAAGATGGTAAGTTTTATGTTAAGTATATTTTACTACAATTTTAAAACTTAAAAAAAACACGTGTAAGACAATCACTTTAAAAATGCTTTTGAAAGAGAGCTAGACTGAAACACACAGCACTTAGGGATACACCTTTATCAGCATGTTCACTAAGAAGATCTAATAGCTGCAGTGACGTTGCAGGGGGGATGAGGGTCCGCTGAATTTCGAGCCATCTGCAGCAGAGCAAGCTGATGTGAGAATACCTGTGGTTTTCAATTAGGGACAAAGTCACAGAGCCTGCTGTTGTCTCCTTTCATAATTAAGGAAATGATAAATAGCGGTTAGTGTCAGTGAAAATAAAGATGTGCATTCCCCCCCCCCGCCCCCCAGCAGTTCATGGACACCCTGAACTCCATCATCAGGTTCCCTAAAAGGTCCATGGATCTCAGGACAAAAAAGTTCACCTAAAGGTTGGGGCAGGGGCGGGGCTGCAAAGGAAGTTATATGGATGCAAACTCCCCATGGGGCCCTTGCTTAGTGCCTGACTCTGGTGAGGGAGAAATTTTATTGAACACCTACTGTGTGCTGGGCATGGACTGGCTTTGGGGATACATCAGGAAGAAAGCAGTGGTGCCTGCCTTTGGGGCTTCTGGAGCTGGAGAGGAAGGGTACATTAAACCCACCTTCCCATGTCTCTCTCCCCCCTGCCCCACCATCACCAACTTCTGGTACCTGCTCCCAAGCCAAACACATCTGATTCATGTCTTAACCTTTCCAGGTAGGTTTGAATGTGCCCATTTTATAGGTGAGAAAACTGAGGCTCAGAGGAAGTAACAGGGCTGGAGCATGCTGGCTTCCAGGGGAAACCCTGGGCTCCAGATGGAAAAATCTACCACCTGAAGACAGGTTGCCCACCTCCCTGCTTCAATGAAAGTAGAAACACACTCCAGTTGAGGTCTAGGTTCCCACCCAACTTTCCTTCTTCCTGCACCAGAAAGGTGGCCCTCCACTTGGGTGCCCATTCCTTTAGTTTTGCATGCATATACGCATATCCATTGATGTGATACTTATTTTTAATAATGAATAATGATTTTTTTTTAAAAATTTGATTTTGAGAGAGAAACATAGATTTGTTGTTCCACTTATTGATGCCTTCATTGGTTGTTTCTTGCATGTACCCCGACAGGGGATTGAACCTGCAACCTTGATATATGGGGACGATGCTCTAACCAACTGAGCTACCTGGCCAGGGCTGATAAGTGTGATATTTAGTGTTCTTCAGTCTGGTTTGGCTTTATAATTCATATCTTCCAGAAGCCAGCAAACTTTGTTTCCGTAAAGGATCAGATAGTGATTATTGTCAGCATTACTGACCAGACCATCTATGTTATAACTATCTGACACTGCCCTTGTAGCAGTCACAGATGTATCAGTAAATGAGGGTGGCTGTGTGCCAATAAAACTTTATTTAGGAAATCAGGCAGCAGGCTGGATAGTGGCTGTAGTTCACTGACTCTGGACATAGATGGCATCAATATTTACCTTTATTCCATTGACATCTCTAACATTTTTCTAATCCACCATATGTAGCCCAATCTTGTTCATTTGAAGTGTTATGTTCTCACTAAGCATGGCTGTATCACAATTTACTGAGTCCCCTGTCATTGGACATGCTGGTTGCTTTCACTGTTCCCCAATAACAGGCATTGCTACCTTTCGAGGTGGTGGGTCAGGGTGGGGGGATCTGAGTGCTGAGTTCAAATCCTCACTCTGACACTGACTAGCTGTGAGATGGGCCAAGGGCCAGCCCCTGAGCTATGCCTGTCTCCCTCCCTGTAACATGGAGGTGGTAACTGCACCTTTCAACAGGGTTTCCGCAGGGCAGCTGCCGAGAAGGGGAACTTCTGGGACTCCTCCTCCTCCGTGGAAAAGATACATTCTCACTCTTACTAAATACTACTGATTGTTCTCCAAATCGGTCCTCCCTGTTAGCACTCCCACTGGAAGTGAACAAAGGGCTCATTTCCTCCATCCACACTGCATGTTACTTTCACTTTTTTAATTGGTGTTGAATTCATAGGTCCTATAGTATATAAATCTTAAATGAACAGCTCAGTGGATTTTTGCATATGTACACACTCCCTGTAGCCAACACCCAGATCGTGATGTAGGGGTCATTTCAGCCTCAAGAAGTCCCCAACGTCCAGCTGGTGTGGCTTAGCGGTTGAGCGTTGACCCAGGAACCAAGAGGCCACCAGTTCAATTCCCGGTCAGGGCACATGCCTGGGTTGTGGGCTCGATCCCTAGTGTGGGGCAGGCAGGAGGCAGCCAGTCAATGATTCTCTCCCATCATCATGTTTCTATTTCTCTCTCCCTCTCCCTTCCTCTCTGAAATCAATAAAAATGTATTAAAATAAAAAAGAAGAAGTCCCTATCCACCCCTTCCTCATCATTACCCATGGGGCAACCACTGTTCGGGTTTCTCTCATCATAGTTTAGTTTCACCTTGTCTTGAACCTTCATTGCAATGGGACCAGAGTATGGATTCTTGTGTCTGGCTTCTTTCACTCAATATCATGCTTGTGAGTTTCATTCATATGGTTATAAATATCGAAAATTTATCCTTGTTCCTTGCTGCATGGTATTCCACAGAATGAATCCACCCTGTTTTGCTTATCTATTCTCTTCTGGGTGCACACCTGGGTTGTGCTCCAGTTGGGAGCTGTTATGAATAAAGTGGCTGAGAACATTTGGGGGCAAGTATTTTGTGTGGACATTTGCATAGAACTTGGCTACAAATACAGGAATGGGGCTGCTAAAACATAGGGGAGGTGTTCCAGTTGCTTTTTATTTTTTAAAAAAAAATAGATATCTTTATTGATTTCAGAGAGGAATGGAAGAGAAAGAGAGATAGAAACATCCATGATGAGAGAGAATCATGGGTCAGCTGCCTCCTGCAC
>NW_005354255.1:0-8642 GCF_000412655.1 Myotis brandtii | reverse complement strand
CACCCTCGTGAGCAAAGGAAAAATTCCGGCCACAGAGACGCCAGAATTGCTCAGCTGCTGGGAACACACACAGATACACACACACATGCCTGTACTCAGCTGCAGATAAAATTTATTAAGGCAACACTGAAGCTCCAGGCACCTACGGCTTCCCAGGCAGGCCTCGCCCCCTCCTGCTCTACAACGCACCCAGGCAGCCCCTCCCTGCCGCAGGAGGCCCACTTCACAGACCAGAAGTCCAAGTTCGGGACCTAAACACTGAGGTCTGTGGCCCTTGATGTACAAAAGGAAGTGGGATAGAAGAGCGAGATCCCTGGCTTTTAGGGAAGAAACAATATATTTTTTGAAACCTTCTTCTAAAGCAATTTCTTTAAAACCTTCTAGAAAATTTTTTTTCGGAAACCTCACACCAATGACTGAGGAGGTGAGGCTCAGGACATTCTTCCTCCAGGCTCAGGATGGTCTGTTGGGAGGATCCCAGCTTCCAGGGCAGTAGCTGAGATGAGTGGGGGTCCAGGGGGTCCAGTGCTCCTTGCTGACCGCTCGGGAACGGACTGAGACCCCGAACCCCTTTCCTGTCTATCCTACTTCTTCTCTTCTGGTTCTGGGGCTTTCTCCGCGACTCCAGGGGCGAAGGGTCCCACCACCCACGTGATGGGCGTGTTCTGGGACACGTACTCGACTAAGTGGTCAAGGGCCTCGCGGGCCTTGGCAACGCGCTCGCGGCTCTGCGTCAGGATGGAGCTGGACAGGTCCTGGAAGGAATGCATGCCGGAAAAGGTGGCCTGGAGGTCCTCCACCTGGCGGCGAGCCTGCTGCACCTGGTCCTTCACGTGGCTGGGCAGCCCCTGGATGCTGGACCCCAGCGAGGTGCAGGTGGCCTGCAGCTGCTGGGCAATGTCACGCAACATGGTGAGCGTCTGGAACTCGACCTGCTGAGAAGGGAGAGTGGGGCGGGGGGCGATCAGGACCACTGCTTTGGGGAAAACTTGACCCAAAGCCAGGGAAAAAGAAAACGGGGGTCCTATCGCCCACCTTTAGGAAACCCTTCCACAGGGAGACCGCCTGGCACTATCGTTCGGAATACCAGCTCTTGGAGTTTGGGGTTTTTTAAAAAAAATAAAGTTTGTTGATTTTTAGAGAGAGGAAGGGAGAGAAAGAGAGAAACATTTATGCAAGAAACTTCGACAGGCCACTTTCTGCACGCGCCCGGCTGGCGATCAAGCCCACGACCTGGGTATGTGCCCTGACCAGGAATTGAACCCTCCACCTTTTGGGGTATGGGACAATGCTCCAACCAACTGAGCCACACCATCCAGGGCCGGCTCTTAAGAGTTTTGAACCGTGAGATATACACAGGTCAAACTGACAAACAGGCACAGACATTTCCCCAAAGAAGACACACAAACGGCCAATAAGCACAAGATGTTCAGCTTCATTCGCCACTAGGGAGACGCAGCTCCAACCCACAGTGAAACACCACTTCACACTGACGGGGACAGCTAGGAGCCCGAAGACAGAGAGTAACAGAGTCAGCAAGGACGGGGAGCCAGTGGAGCCCTTGGATTGGCCAGGGGGCAGTCACTGTGGAAAACAGACTGGTGGTTCCTCAAGATGTGAAACCATAGTTACCATGTAACCCAGCAGTAACTACCCAAGAGAAATGAAAACATCCATCCATCCACACAAAAACCTGTGCACCCGTGTTCATAGGGGCGCTATTCGCAATAGCCCAAAGCGGAACAACTGGATGCCTACCATCTGGTGAACGGACCCACACAACATGGCCCCTCGCGGGAATATTCCTCCGCTCTGGGAAGGAGTGAAGCGCAGCCCTGGCCGACGTGGCTCAGTTGGCTGGAGCGCTGTCCTGTACACCAGTAGGCGGCAGGTTCCGTTACCGGGCAGGGCCCAGGTTGTGAGCTGGATCCCTGGTTGGGGGGTGTGCATGTTAAAGAAAAAGAGATCCGAGGCCTGGGCTCTGGGTCGCTCCAACATTCTGAACTTAGGGAGATGAGGAGAAATCAGAAAAGGGACTAAAAAAAAGGGGGACTGAGAAGACCCAGTCAAAGAAGTGGGAAACAAACAGGTGAGGATGTTGTCCCCAGTAAGAGTCCCCAACTTATGATGGTTCTGAGATTTCGACTGTATGATGGTGCAAGAGCGATATGCATACTTTAAATTTTGAATGTGGATCTTGTTCTGGGCTAGCAATGTGTGGTCCACTGCTGTCCCGCGGTGCTGGGCAGGGGCAGCAGAGGATTTTGCCCAACTGAAGGCTAATGTGCGTGTTTTGAGCATGTTCATGCTGGACTGGGCTTAGCTGTGATGTTCGGTAGGTTAGATGTATCAAATACATTTTCGACTTACGCTACTTTCCACTTACCATGGATTTATCAGGAAATAACCCATTGTAAGTTGAGGAGCATCTGTATACTAAAACCCACTGAATACTTTAAAGGGGTGAATTATACAGTATGTGCACTATATCTCAATAATTATAATTTTTTTTAAAAGTACAAGACATTTTTATATCTCAAAACAAATTTTTTAACAGTTAAAAAAAAAAACAGGTGGTCTGGAAGAATGTTCAAGGCAGAAGTTGTTAGCAGCTCAGATCTGGTCCCGAAGTTCCCCAGCCAGGAAGGAGACAGAACAGCACCACCCTGAGCGCTGTCAGCAACACCCACACCCGAGAGCAGAAAACTAGGCAGGCTTCCCGGAGGAGGTGTCGGTGAGTCCTGAAAGCAGTTAATGGGAGGCGAGGCTGGGGAAGCATTTCAGGCAGGTTGGTCCATCAGACGGGAGTGGAGAGGGAGGTCAGGGCCCCAAGCACCCATGCCCCGCCCCACAATGGATACCTCTGGCTTCGCCAGGCTCTTCTCCGTGCCCTGGAGCTGCTTCTGGTTCCAGTTGAGCCACATCTGGTGTAGCTTCTCCTGACCTTCCACCAGCTTCTGATCCATGCCCAGCTTGACACTTTCCATCTGGAGTAGGACAGAGAGCAGTGAGACAGGCTGCCTCCGGTGCCTGGCCCAGCTCAGCAGGGCCCCCGCACATTCCCGGGGAGGGGGTTCCCACAGGAGCCTGGGGAGCCCTCCTTCCTCCTTTTATCTGAGATAGCGGAGGTAAGGGAGGAGGGTGCTGTTTCCATAGCTACCTGGTGGTCACAGATTTTCTGCAGCTCCTCCCATTTTGTCTGTTTCTCCCCTCCCCTTGCACTGGGCCTGGCCGCCTCACAGGCTGTGGCCAACAGGTCATGTGCAGATGGAACAGCAGAGGCTTAAAAGTGCTTGTGATGGAACATTATTCAGCCTCAGAAAGGACGGGAACGCTGACAACTGCTACAGTGGAGATGAGCCTGGAGGACATTATGCTCAGTGACATAAGCCAGTCACGACAGGACAGATCCTGATTCCACTCCTAGGAGGTCCCGAGGGGAGTCAGATCCACACACAGAAAGCAGATGGTGGGGACCAGGGGCTGGGGGAGGGGAGATGGGAGTCAGTGTTTAATGGGGATGGAGTGTCAGTTTGGGAAGAAGAGAAGGTTCTAGAGATGGAAGGTGGTGGTGGCTGCACAGCAGTGTTGAATGTGCTTCATGCCACGGAGCTGTGCTTACAAACGGTTATGATGGTAAATTTTGTGTTACGTGTGGTTTACCACAAATAAAAGTATTTTAAAAGAGAGGAGACATCGTTAGCAGAGGGAGTAAAGAGGAAATAACAGCAATTTAGCTCTTTAGGGAACAGAAAAATAAGACCTGGCTGGGGATTTGACTATAAGAGGCAGGGGAACTGTGTGGGGTGACGGAACTATTCCAAATCTCGATTTCGGTGGCAGTGATATGGCCATTTGTATTTATAAAACTCCTCAAGTGGTACACTTTGAAAGCGGTGGTTTTTACTGTGCGTAAATTATACGTCTATGAAACTGACTTTCAACAAGACACAACAAGAGAAAGGGCTCATGTGCTCTCACCGCACGTGGGTCCCTCAGACCACGTCCAGGGGAGGAGCTGTCTTGCTTAAGGAGGAGCCCACGGGAGGCCCAGCCTCCAGCCGAGCTGTCAGGAGCTGAACTCTGTCCCACCCCCTGGCCCTCAGAATGTGACTGTATTTGCAGGTCGGGTTGTTAGAGGGTGGGCCTTACTCCAGGAAGCCTGGTGTCCTTAGAAGAGAAGATCAGGCACTCACAGAGGGATAACCATGTGAGGACACAGGGAGAAGATGGCCATCTGCAGCGAAGAAGACAGACCTCAGGAAAAACCAACCCTGGCAACACCTGATCTTGGACTTCAGCCCCCAGAACTGGGACAATAAGTAAGAAATGTCTGTTGTTTAAGCTGCCCAGACGATGGGACTTTGTTATGGCGGCCCCGGCAAACTCACTCAGGACCACAGCCCCATGAACCAGCCCAGGCGGACGTGGAGAAGGGGAGCGTTAGCCACTAGGTTTGGGGAAGGTGCGTGAGCGCGGATGCTGCTGTGCCGTGCCCCCAGGCCGCAGGCGGGCTCACCAGGCTGAGGGCCTGCGCCAGCTGCAGCAGGGCCTCCTGGGCCCTCTGCCGGGTGTGCTGCAGTTTGTTCACCGAGTGCTTGTAGGCCTGATGGCGCAGCCGCTCCGACAGGGAGCCCAGACGCACGAAGTAGCTCTGCTCCTGCCGCTGCTGCTGCACCGAGGCGACGTCGACGCCCTCCAGGGACGTGGCAAGGTGGGCTGCAGGGGGGAGGCGGGAGAAGCATTATGAAGGCTGGGGTGCAGACAGAGCAAGCAGCTCGGGCTCCCCTGGTGCACACTTCAGAGTATGGGCCTTGGTCTCGCACCGACTGCCCAAAAGTTTATGCGGGTCTGATGCTTGCAAGCTCTGAGGCCTCAGAGTGAAGGATTTCCTTGCCTTACTTTTCCCCACCTGCAACATGGGTCTGATGAGAACCAAACTTCCCAGGATTAAGAGACCTTAGGCCAGCATGAGGGTCTGCAAACTACACCCTGCGGGACACATCCAAATTGTTTCCGGTTTTGTACAACCAGTGCATACAATTATGCATGTT
Source organism: Myotis brandtii (assembly GCF_000412655.1). NCBI lineage: Eukaryota > Metazoa > Chordata > Mammalia > Chiroptera > Vespertilionidae > Myotis > Myotis brandtii. The sequence goes on along the minus strand of NW_005354255.1, from coordinate 3,588 downwards.
CATCATATATTGTCTTTGGCTACTTTCAAACTACAATAGTGGAGTACGTGGGCTCTTGCCCAACAGAGACTAAAATAATTATTATCGAGTCTTTCATAGAAACAAAGTCAGCTGACCCAGTACTAGTGCCTGGAATATTTTAAAAGTGGCCAATCTTTCACAATGTTCTAGGTGGTTCTTTTGAATTCTTGTCAAATCTTAACAGCTCTGTGAGGAAGGCACTGTTCTCTCATTTTTACAGTTGAGAAAACTGGAGTTCAGAGGGCTTAATCGACTTGCCCAAGGTCACACAGCTCGAAGGCAGCAAATCAGGACTTGAAGCTCAGCCATATGACCCCCTCTTCTCAACCATACTTGATGAGAGAAGTTTGAGCTACATGAGAATCATCTTAGTAAGTCAGTGATAACTAGTCCAGAAAGTACTCCTGAAGTTATAAGACAGAGGATGGAAACTGCCTATCCTGATAATGTTATCCTGCTCCTTTTAAACTTTAACACAGTAGTGAAAAGTTTGCACTTTAGCCCAGTTTGCACTCAGTGACCAGGAGGTCACGATTTGATTCCGGGTCAGGGCGCAAGCCCGGGTTGCAGGCTCTATCTCCAGTAGGGGGCGTGCAAAAGGCAGGCGATCGATGATTCTCTCTCATCATTGATGCTTCTAGCTCTCTTTCCCTTCCTCTCTCTGAAATCAATAAAAACATATCTTAAAACAAAACAAAATACAATTTCACATTTTATAAGTAACCTGATTGGGGTTTGAATCCAGACTTACTCACTTGCTTTGTAAAGACCTATGGCAGGGAGCCACAAACTATGGCCTGAGCCAAATGCCACCTGCCCTTATAAATAAAGTTTTATTGGCACATAGTCACACACATTAATCTACCTGTCATCTATGCTTTCATGCTATGATGTCAGAGTTGAGCACTTGTAACAAAGACTGTGTGGCTCAAAAAGCCAAAAAATATTAATTACCTGGCCTGTTAACAAAATGTTTCCTACCCTGTAGTCTATGCAGAAGTGATTTTGCCAGTAAGCCTCAGTTTCTCCTTCTGTACCACCCCCCAAGCCAGAGTTGCCTGAAGTGTGAAATTTGGACTAACCTGTACTCAGAAGAGGCACACGAATGAATGTTTAGCTATTTTTATTATTTACAGCGGATTATATGGCTTTTTATTGATAGTAAGTGATAAAGTTTCCTTTCTAAAAGAATCAGGAAAAATTGACGTAAAGATGATCAAATAGCCCTGGCCAGTGTGGCTCAGTGGTAGAGCATCGGCACAAAGGGTCGCGGGTTCGATTCCCAGTCAAGGGCACGTACCTGGGTTGCAGGTTCATTCCCGGCCCAGTTTGGGGCACATGCAGGAGGCAACCAATCGATGTGTCTCTCTCTCACATTGATGTTTCTCTCTCTTTCCCCCTTCTTTTCACTCTCTAGAAATCAATGGGAAAAAATATCCTCAGCTAAGAATTTTTAAAAAGATTATAAAATAAACAGTACAAGGAACATAACATATGACCAAGATAACATGAGAGATGTGCTCCGGTCAGACCGGAAGAGCAGAGCTGTTCTGATGATAAAGTGAAACCTCCACTTAGCCACAGATTTGTGCAGATCCTTTGGGTCAGGCAGTTTCAGAAGTGAAAGACATGGAAAATAAAGCAATGAAATCCCATTGACCTGTTGTGTGATCAAGGTAAGCCTTCAATCAGAGGAATTCAGTTGTTTTTATAAACATGAAATTCTGGAAGAAACGTACTCTAATGCAGGAATGGGCAAACTTTTTCTGTGCGGGGCCAGACAGTCAATATTTTTGGTTTTGTAGGCTATACTATGCCTCAATTACTCAGCTCTACCATTACCATGCCGAAAAAGCCATAGACAAGAATGTAAACAAATGGGTGTAGCTGTTTAGCTTGGGAAGAGATGTCCTAGATGAATTATTTTATGCTGACATTTAAAAATCTGAACAAAAAAGACATGAGACAATTCAAGGCAGCAAAAATAAAAGCCTTGTGTTGTGAGAAAAATGGATTCCTCCCTATTCTCCCACCAAAGGGGGGTTTGCAAAGACTAACCAAAACTAGCACCACGTTGAACCCTACCGATGTCTAGAACTTCTCCATGGCTCTCTGGGCGCCCCTGAGCTCTGCCCTTGGAAGTGAAAGCAGCTTGTCATTTAGGCCAAGTATATCTGGCAGAGTCCTGGCATGTCTGAGCAAGCCGCAAGGTCCCAAGGAGGGGGCAGGTGCCCTGGGCAAAGGGGAGAACCCTGGGAGGGAGAGGAAAGGCTGTTCTCCTAACCCGAACCCCAGACTAACACGCCTAGTTCTTCTTAAAAAATATGCATTTTTATTGATTTCAGAGATTTCAGAAGTGACAGGGAGAGAGAGACAGAAACATCAATGATGAGAATCATTGATTGGCTGCCTCCTACAAGCCCCCTCGGGGATTGAGCCTGCAACTGGGCATGTGCCCTGACCTGGTTCATAGGTTGATGCTCAATCACTGAGCCACCGCACCCGGACACACCTAGTTCTAATAAGACATTGCAACAGCTCCTCATACCCTCATACCTACAGACGACCCAGTACTTAAGCACGGTGTGCACAGGGATTTCATCCTTAGTGGATGGGTGCAAAAAGATGAAAGCTGCTCAGACCCATCTGTTCTCTGCTGTGGCTTTCAGGCCTGGCTCAAGCCCTTCCTCCCGCAGACCCTGCCTTCTCCTCCTGCCTCCAGGGGCCAAGGCCCACAGCTGACTCTTACAGAGGCTGAGCACCTACTAGGGCAGCAGGCACTGAACTTGGGGTTCGGCAGGGAAAACATCAGCCAGGTCCCATCCTTCAAGAGGTTCAGAGTTGGGATTTGGAAACTCAAAGGACAAGTGACATGCCACACTCAAGCCACATGCTGCAGGACTGAAGCTCGCCAGCCCTCCGGAGCTCCCCCGGACACCAGGGACTGCCCTTCCCACTGGGTTCAGGAAGACGCGTGGGATCACGGCTAACTCGAGAGGGCTCCCATCGGCCGAAAATAATGGGACAAATGAAGTGTCAATAAAATTAACACTTCGGGCTGGAATATGTCATGTTAATCCATGTGCTCAAACCTATAAGGCAAAAACCACTACGGACCCATGGGGGGCGCTGGTGAACCCACCCCTCATGCCATTTTCCCTGCTCTTCCTCAATAAGCTATACCTCGGGGTCATCAAAATTAGAGAGAACTTTCTCCATGGAAGTGTTCCAGCTACAGAGAAAGAAGTGACACTTTTACGAGCGATCCGTGGCAACCCCAAATGGAAAAAGAGACGGAGATAAAGATCGGCTTCACCCATCCGGGAATCAAATGGTTCCACATACTGTATATGAAGTTCCAGAACAGGCCAAGCAGCGATTCTCATCTGGGGGCAATTCTGCCCCCAGGGGACACTGGGCAATGTCTTGGGACATCTGTGGTTGTCACAACTGGGGGTGCTCCTGGCATCGCGTAGGTGGGGACCGGAAATTCGGCTTAGCCTCCCTCAGCGCCCAGGTGGCCGCAGAGAGGCCCGGCCCCAGTGTTAGCAGCGCAGCAGTTGGGAA
>NW_005354254.1:0-236 GCF_000412655.1 Myotis brandtii | reverse complement strand
CCAAGGCATGGAAGCAACCTACATGTCCATTGATGTAAGAATGGATTACAAAAATCTTATATAATAAAAGTTTAATATGCTAAGTGTCCGGTTGTGTGATCATCTGTTCAACCAATCAAAGTGTAATATGCTAATAATATGCTAAGGCCGCTCAACCACTTGCTATAACATGCACTGACCACCAAGGGGCAGATAGTCGACAGGTCAACCAGTCACTATGATGTGCACTGACCACC
>NW_005354253.1:0-373 GCF_000412655.1 Myotis brandtii | reverse complement strand
GGCAGAAGTGGTTAGGGGTGATCAGGCAGGCAGGGAAGCAGTTAGGGGCATCAGGCAGGCAGGCAGAGTGGTTAGGGGCGATCAGGCAGGTAAGCAGGTGAGCTGTTAGGAGCCAGCAGTCCCGGATTGGGAGAGGGGTCCCGGATTGGAGATGGTGCAAGACAGGCTGAGGGACCCCTCCCATGCACGAATTTCATGCACCGGGCTTCTAGTTTCATATAATTCTGGTTTGGTGGTGATGAACTCCTTTAGTTTTTTCTTGTCTGTGAAGCTCTTTATCTGACCTTCAATTCTAAATGATGGGTAGTGTAATCTTGGTAATGTAGGTTCTTGCTGTTTATCACTTTGTATATTTCTTGCCACTCCCTTCTGG
>NW_005354252.1:0-821 GCF_000412655.1 Myotis brandtii | reverse complement strand
TCGAGTCAAAAAGTTTGCCCACCCCTGGCTTATACTCTTCCTTGAGAATGTATCTGACCCAATACAAACCTGCACTGGGAAAAATGGAAGGAGTGTGTTGTTTCATTCGTTCTCTACCTTTTTTCTGTTCTTCATTTTCTGACTGCCCCAGGGTGGTAGTAGGGGAAGGGTATATTACATGCAGAGAGACAAGAAGTCTTATATCACTGGGCAGCTGAAGTTCTTACTTAGATAATAATTGCTGGCCTTGATCATAGTGTGTCAATGAATCACAGTCCTGCAGTCTATGGAGGCTCCATGTGGACGTCTCCATTATATTGTCACATTCCTGACATGTGATGCATTTTCTGAAGACCTCTTGCAACCTCCACTTACAACTTGTTCTGGATGACTCACACCCTATAAGCTACCCTTTTGTGCAGGTTAAGATGGTATAAAACTAGCCACATTTTATACTAGTAGTATCAACTTAGTTGATGGAAATTCACATGTCTTTGTCAGGCAAAATTCTTGCATCTGAGCCCTTTAAAAGGGAAGTGGTTACCAGCTTTTATGCTCATACTAGAGGCCAGGTGCACGAATTAGTGCACAGGTAGGGTCCGGCTGGCCCGCTCCTGCCGATTGAGCCAGGCCAGCCAGGGGGAGGGACTATGGGCAGTTGGTCAGCTAGCCCTGCCCCCTGGTTGAACTCCCGGTGGAACTCCCTGTCGAGGGGACAATTTGCACATTAGCCTTTTATTATATAGGATGTGCCCCCTCAAACTACAGAAGGTATGTGTTAAGTTTAATTAAGAAATTATGAAGTTTCATTTTTAATTTGA
>NW_005354251.1:1034-1690 GCF_000412655.1 Myotis brandtii | reverse complement strand
GCCTCATCTCTCCATCCCAATACACAGATGAAATACTAACCCATTTCTCTCTTCCCCTCTAGTCTTCCTCTTAACTTTGTGGATCCCGCCCACCACTGCACCATTTGGTATTGTCTTGACCAGTGCTCTTGAAGGGCAAGATGTGATTCTACGTACCCAAAATAGGCCTCCAGGTGTTACAGGCTTTGTTTGGTACAGGGGAATAGAGATGAACTACTACACTCTTATTGCATCTCTTACGTTACATTCAAGGCGATTGCTAAAAGGGCCCGTATATAGTGGTCAAGAGAGAGTAAACCTTGATGGATCCCTGGCCATAAGAAAAGTCACTGTGTGGGACCTAGGAATGTACATCGTAGTAGCCGTCCTTCAAAATTCACAAAAAGAAATTGTATTTGGATGGCTCAATGTATACCGTGAGTGATTGCTCTCTGACCTCTAGGTGTCGGGTGGGGTAAATTCTACTACACATACAGAACTGCCAGCTTTGGACTCTCCTTCATCCCCCTCTTCATCGTGTCCCATGCTGGGTTTGGGCATTTACTGCAGGACACACAGTGGAGACAAACTTCCTAAGGTCAGAGTTCCCTTCCCAAATTCCAGCCCCATAGACATTCACCACATAGAGAAGGAGAAATTTGATGGGTGCGTCAGCA
>NW_005354251.1:0-995 GCF_000412655.1 Myotis brandtii | reverse complement strand
CTTGAACATGTCCCTGAGATAGATCCTGCAGGGCTCTTTAAGGACCTGGCCTGAGGGGCTCCCTGGGTTCATCACAGAGAATCGTGGTTTGGGCATCCCCTCTCCAGGCTCTGTCACAATGTCCTGACTCCAGAGGCCCTGGGGAGCCTGTGTCAGCTTCGGTTTTGCCTCCGGTAAAGGGCTGAGTGAGAACAAAAGTTTCCCATGTGCCAGAGTCACAAGGCACCTGATATGCTCCCTAGTTGGGGCTCAACCCTAAGAGCCACATCTGGGAAGAGATGGAGCCTGGTCCTTCACCTGAGACTGTGTGTGGAGAGCACAACTAGAGGAGCTCCACAGATTATTAACTGATTCTTCTGTGGAACTTAGGAGAGTTCAGGGAAAGGTCAGCATCCCAAGGGAGGAGCAGGAGAAAAGATGCTCCTGGCAGCTGCTCATCCACCAGGGATCAGCCCAGGGGATACTCTTGTGAAGTCCATCAATAACAAATGCCTCTTATTTGAGCACTTTTCCTTCCCAATATTTATGTCAGATACTGTGAATATTTTATCATTAGTACATTGTCAGCCTGGCAGTCAAATATTCATTTTCCTTCACTGAGGGGAAAGTGATGCACAGGGAGATCCAGTCCCTAAGGAGAAACACGAAGACCATGAGAAATTGATCTGAGTCACTTGAGGTCTATCTCCAGCCATAGCCCCATGTTTTCCGCCAATCCCAGTAGCCCTATTAGATGTCTTTGGATCCCTAGATCAATCATTTCCTTCCTTCTTAGGAGTCTTCAGCTCAGAGGGGTAGATTTGGTCTGGGGAGTGATGGCAAATTTAGAATAAATTAATTTTTACTGTGGATCAAAATTACCCTCAGAACCATCAGAGTCAGGGCTGAGATCTTTGAGGAAGGAGTTTGCCCCAGGTCTCAAGCCCACATTCAATCATTCTCACCCTCTATTTCTTCAACAGGGCCAGTGAGTGAGCCCACACTCTTAGCCAGCA
>NW_005354250.1:0-440 GCF_000412655.1 Myotis brandtii | reverse complement strand
GGGAGAGGGAGAGAGAGAAACATCAATGATCAGAGAATCATTGATGGGCTGCCTCTTGCAAGGCCCACACTGGGGATAGAGCCCCAAACCCAGGCATGTGCCTTGACTGGGAATGGAACCATGACCTCCTGGTTCATAGGTCAACACTCAACCACTGAGCCACAGGGGCCAGGCTCTTGACTGTTTTTAGATGATTACTTATGAAATACTAGAGGCCCAGGGCACGAAATTCCTGCACGGATATAGGGTCCTTAGGGGCTGCCGGCTGGGGCCTTCCTTCCTTACACGCCGCCCCCTGGTGGTCAGCCCACGTCATAGCAAGCAATTGAACTCCCCATCTGTCGAACTCCAGAGGGGACACTTTGCATCTTAGGCTTCTATATAGAGCAGCGGTTCTCAACCAGTGGGTCGTGACTCCTTTGGGGGTCGAATGACCCTTT
>NW_005354249.1:0-916 GCF_000412655.1 Myotis brandtii | reverse complement strand
GACAGAGGGCGGTGCCCCAACCCCCCAATTGGCTCTAACCTGAGCATGACTAGGGGTGGCATCGCAACCTTCCAATCTGCCCTGCTCTGTGCATGACAGGGGGCGGCGCCCCAACTCCCTGATCCGCCCTGCTCTTTTTGTGACAGGGGGCGATGCCTCAACTCCCCTATCAGCCCTACTCTGTGAGTGACAGGTGGGAGCTCCTCAAACCCCTGACCGGCCCTGCTCTGTGCGTGACAGAGGGGAGCTCCCAAACCCCCTGATCGGCCCTGCTCTGTGCATGACAGGGGGGAGCTCCCCAACCCCCTGATGGGCCCTGCTCTGTCAGTGACAGGGGCAGCACCCCCAACCCCCTGATTGGCCCTACTCTGTGCGGGACAGGGGGTGGTGCCGCAACCTCCCCATCGACCCTGCCTTAAGTGTGACAGGGGGCTGTGCCCCAACCCCTCAATCAGCCCTACCCTGAGCATGTCTGAAGGTGGCATCACAACCTCCAGATCCGCCCTGCTTTGTGCATGACAGGGGGTGGTGCCCCAACTCCCCAATCAACCTTGCTCTGAGCCCGACAAGGAACTGCACCTAGGGATTGGGCCTGCCCTCTGCCTCCCGGGAGCAGGCCTAAGACAGCAGGTCGTTATCTCCCGAGTGGTCCCAGACTGCGAGAGGACACATGCCCGGCTGAGGGACCCCCCTCTACCCCCCCACCGAGTGCACAAATTTTTGTGCACCGCACCTCTAGTCTATACATATAAAAAGCCAGCAGCTGGAATGCCCTAACAACTGAAAAGACTGGTGGTTATGATGTCCACTGTGGCCAGCATACCCACCCAATCAGAGGTTGGGCCCAGCCGGCATCCTCCCATGGTCTCTCTCCCCAGTTGGCCCCACCCCTGATCGGCCTCTCCCACCCCAATCA
>NW_005354248.1:0-246 GCF_000412655.1 Myotis brandtii | reverse complement strand
TGTCACGTAGCAACGCTCGGCTTCCTCTCCCTAGCGATTAGCCTCCTTGGAGTTTCTTCAGCCCAGGAACACGACTTGCTTTATAGCCAGGTGCAAATGTTTTACAGTTTAACCAAATGTCTGTGAAGCGTTTTCCCGTGCCTCATCTCATTTGACCCTCACAGAAGTTCTGGAGTGGGTAGAAAGGAGACTCGGCAGAGTCCTATTTCCTTTTCATTAGGCAGATGTGAACAGCAATATCAAAAT
>NW_005354247.1:940438-957321 GCF_000412655.1 Myotis brandtii | reverse complement strand
TTGCTCTCCTTGAAGTAGAGGGGATGACTCTGAGTGAGTGAGACTACAACAAAGGGAGGGGACTGTCCACCCCCGGAGTGATCTCCCGCCGGGTGGCTCTGTGTGCATCGTGATGATCCTGCCTCCGTGTACACCACTTCTGGAGACTGCCCTGTGGAGGCGCCTGCACGGCCTGCTGCATAGTCTCTGCACTCTCCTTGGGTTTGCAGCACGGGGTGAACTTCGTATTGCTCAGGTCTACTTCAAATTCTTGCTCTCCCATGCCCTAGCTACGGGATCTGCTGGAAGCTACTAGATGGTTTTGGTTTACTCATCCGTAAAGTAAGGTTGACATAAAGAATGAATGAAATAATGCCTATTGTCCCTGGCACATAAGTGCTCCACGATTCTTACCTATTATTGCCACATAGAGAGAAAATCATAGGCGGAGAGCTGGAAGCCCTGCTTTCTAGGTTAGCCCCGCTGAATTGAAGCTAGGCGGTAACACTCTGAGAGTGATGTAGGAAGGTCATGGTTAATTCAGGACTACACCCACGTGGGCCTGCATAGGTCCTGAAGTAGGTCTAAGGGGTAGACTGGATTAGGCAATTTCCTAGGGTGAGTAGACCAGGCCTTTCAATTACTTGATTGTGGGGAAGTCTAAGGAGTCCCCAGTTAGGACTCAGAGCTCAAGATGTGATGAATGGCATGTGGTAGCCAATGGTAGTAGCTGTGTTCCAACTGCTCTCAGAGTATTTCAATATATTTTTAAAAAATACATTTATTGATATCAGAGAGGAAGGAAGAAGGAGAGAGAAATAGAAACATCAATGATGACAGAGAATCACTGATGGGCTGCCTCCTGCCTGCCCCCTACTAGGGATCAAGCCCGCAATCCAGGGCATGTGCCCTGATGGGGAATCCAACCATGATCTCCTGGTTTATAGGTCAAAGCTCAACCACTGAGCCACACCGACCAGGCAAAGTATTTCAATATTTAATAACTGGTATGGTCCTGCTAAGTAACAATCAGCCCTGAGAGAGGGTGGGTGAAATGAATTGGGGTTGGGAGGTATTCTATAGGAATGGCCATGGGCAACCAGATGATCAAGTAAAGTACTCCTTTGTTCTCCTGATGGCGTATATGTGTGTGATGGAACAGCTAATATAAAGAATGCTTCAGTAATGGGCTAGTTCTACCTCTCACCCTTCCAATACAAGTTTCACCTGCCAATGGATATGACTATTGAACAAAAATAGGAATAAAAAAGAGGCTTCTTAAGTATCACAATGTCACAGCCACTCTGAGATGCCCCAGAGGTGGCAGTGATACAAAGCCACATCTACTCACTCCCTTCCCCTCAACCAATCATTTCCACACAACAGGAAGAGCTGACTCAGAAATTTGCATCATAGGCAGAAAGAAAAAGAATTCTGACACCAGTGGACAGATATAGTGGAATTTTAATTACCAAAAAAACTATTTTAAAAAAGGCTTTGAAGATCCTGTGTATTATTATTTTGCTTACTTTGCATGTTATTGATGTTTAACTTCAAATATCCACTAGAGGGCATGAAAGGAATTGTTTGGCTCACTCTATGAAAGACAGGATTTGAACAACAAAAATGAAAAAGCAAATGGATTACATACCGCAGCTTTCACACAGGGAATGACAAATAACCTTTATGCATCAACCTGAAATATATTGCCATCTTTACGTTGTCCTATTTCCTATCTACATCCTTCATTTAGGATAAAATACTTGTTTCATTTATCTAGAATTAGATCTATTATATTTACAAAACACGTAAAATAATTAAATAAAATATCAGTGAATTGTATTCAGCTTTATTAGAGACAAACCTAAAATACATAAAACCTTAGTACATGATGACATTTGATCTACAATAAGCAAAGTGCCACCTACTGGCGGAAACTCTTCTTTGAAACACACACTGCTCTCCACAGGACCCTCTGCGTCCCACGCTTCAGATCTAAAACCAGGCTTTGCCAGCACACAGAACCTTCCCCAACCTGTGCTAACCTGACTGAGGATGGAGTTGGCAGCTTTCTCACTCTTCTACAATGTTGGTGGGAAATACAAGAAAAGCACACAGTAGTTCTGCTACTTAATGAGTGCCTACAATGTGCTAGACACAGGCACTTGGGAAATAATTTAAACCTTTATAAATGACCCCCAAAACAACAAATTGTTCTCTTTCTCTAAACACACACACACACACACACACACACACACACACACACACAACCAATAACTAAAACCCCCAAGAAGTCAACTTTATTATTTCCATTTTGCTGAGGCTCAGAGAGGCTGCAAATCTCACAGCATTTCTTTGCTTGGCAGTCATCACTATTTCTCATAAAACCTTTGGGAAAAAAGAAATACATCATCTTTATGAATAGACCAGGATCTAGAATCCTAAATTAGGTCATATATACAAAGTTTGGATATTGTCTTTTCCTGTATTTTGCAGAGCCAAATCCCATATCTGGCTGATAATAATGTGCAAATTTACTTGTTTATTTATTTATACACTTTGCCTCCTGAATTAGCTTTTTAATTGCTTTTTAATCTATTTTTGTTCATCAGTTTATAATGGTCTTTATTATCCATAAATGAGTGAGATCATGTGGTATTTTTCTTTCATTGACTTGGCTTATTTCACTTAGCATAATGCTCTCCAGTTCCATCCATGCTGTTGCAAATGGTAAGAATTCCTTCTTTTTTACAGCAGCATAGTATTCCATCGTGTAGATGTACCACAGTTTTCTAATCCATTCATCTACTGATGGGCACTTAGGCTGTTTCCAGATCTTAGCTATGGTGAATTGTGCTGCTATGAACATATGGGTGCATATATCCTTTCTGATTGGTGTTTCTGGTTTCTTGGGATATATTCCTAGAAGTGGGATCACAGGGTCAAATGGGAGTTCCATTTCCAGTTTTTTGAGGAAACTCCATACTGTCTTCCATAGTGGCTGCACCAGTCTGCATTCCCACCAGCAGTGCACAAGTGTTCCTTTTTCTCCACATCCTCTCCAGCACTTGTCGTTTGTTGATTTGTTGATGATAGCCATTCTGACAGGTGTGAGATGGTACCTCATTGTTGTTTTGATTTGCATCTCTCGGATGATTAGTGACTTTGAGCATGTTTTCATATGTCTCTTGGCTTTCTGAATGTCCTCTTTTGAAAGGTGTCTATTTAGATCCTTTGCCCATTTTTTGATTGGATTGTTTATCTTCTTTTTGTTAAGTTGTATGAGTTCCCTATAAATTTTGGAGATTAGGCCCTTATCAGATATGACGTTGGCAAATATGTTTTCCCACGCAGTGGGTTTTCTTGTTGTTTTGTTGATGGTTTCTTTTGCTGTGCAGAAGCTTTTTATTTTGATGTAGTCCCATTTGTTCATTTTCTCTTTAGTTTCAACTGCCCTAGGAGCTGTATCAGTGAAGAAATTGCTTTGGCATATGTCTGAGATTTTGTTGCCTTTGGATTCTTCTAGAATTTTTATGGTTTCCTGTCGTACATTTAAGTCCTTTATCCATTTTGAGTTTATTCTTGTGTATGGTGTAAGTTGGTGGTCTAGTTTCATTTTCTTGCATATATCTGTCCAATTTTCCCAACACCATTTATTGAAGAGACTATCTTGGCTCCATTGTATGTTCTTGCCTCCTTTGTCAAATATTAATTGAGCGTATTGGTTGGGGCTGATTTCTGGGCTCTCTATTCTATTCCATTGATCTATATGTCTGTTCTTGTGCCAGTACCAGGCAGTTTTGAGAACAGTGGCTTTGTAATACAGCTTGATATCTGGTATTGAGATCCCACCTACTTTGTTCTTTCTCAGGATCGCTGCAGCTATTCGGGGTCTTTTTTTATTCCAGATGAATTTTTGGAGAGTTCGTTCTAGATCTTTGAAGTAGGCCATTGGTATTTTAATGGGAAGTGCGTTGAATTTATAGATTGCTTTGGGTAGTATGGACATTTTAATGATGTTGATTCTACCAATCCAAGAACATGGTATGTTCTTCCATCTCTTTATGTCTTCCTCTATCTCTTTTTTCAATGTCCTGTAGTTTTCTGAGTAGAGGTCTTTTACCTCTTTAGTTAAGTTTATTCCTAGGTATCTTAATTTTTTTGGTGCGATGGTAAATGGGATTGTTTTTCTAATCTCTCTTTCTGAAAGTTCACTATTGGTGTATAGAAATGCCTCAGATTTCTTGGGGTTAATTTTGTATCCTGCTACATTGCCAAATTCATGTATTAAGTCTAGTAGTTTTTTGATGGAGTCTCTAGGGTTTTGTATGTATAATATCATGTCGTCTGCAAATAAGGACAGTTTTACTTCCTCTTTTCCAATTTGGATGCCTTTTATTTCTTCTTCTTGTCTAATTGCAATGGCTAATACTTCCAGGACTATGTTGAAGAGGAGTGGTGAGAGTGGGCATCCCTGTCTTGTTCCTGTTCTTAGGGGAAATGGTGTTAGTTTTTGTCCATTGAGTATGATGTTGGCTGTGGGCCTGTCATATATGGCTTTTATTATGTTGAGGTATGATCCTTCTATTCCCACCTTGCTGAGAGTTTTTATCAAAAATGGGTGTTGGATTTTGTCGAATGCTTTTTCTGCATCAATTGATATGACCATGTGGTTTTTTTCTTTCAATTTGTTTATGTGATGTATTACGTTTATTGATTTACGGATGTTGTACCATCCTTGCATTCCTGGGATAAATCCTACTTGGTCATGGTGTATGATCTTTCTGATGTACTGCTGGATCTGATTTGCTAAGATTTTGTTGAGGATTTTGGCATCTATGTTCATGAGGGATATTGGCCTGTAATTCTCTTTCATTGTGTTGTCTTTACCTGGTTTTGGTATTAGGGTGATGCTGGCTTCATAGAATGAGCTTGGAAGTGTTCCTTCCTCTTGGATTTTTTGTAGTAGTCTGAGGAGGATAGGTTTTAGTTCTTCCTTGAATGTTTGGTAAAACTCCCCTGTGAAGCCGTCTGGCCCTGGGCTTTTGTTTGCTGGAAGCTTTTTGATGACTGCTTCAATTTCTTCCATAGTTATTGGCCTATTGAGATTTTTAGATTCTTCCTGATTGAGTTTTGGAAGGTTGTATTTTTCTAGGAATATGTCCATTTCCTCCAGGTTGTCCAGTTTGTTGGAGTAGAGTTGTTCATAGTATTTTTTTTTTTTAACAAATTAACAACCATTCTCACACTTGTAAAACTGTCATCTGTCCCGGAGTGGAACTTTGTCTTATGCCATTCTCTTTATAGTTAGGGGTCCCAGTGTTTTTCAGATGATGTTCAAGGAGCACCTGCATTAAAATACTTTGAAGAACTTGTTTAAAATAGAGATTATTGGAGCCTTAGCCAGTATTTCACTTGGTTAGAACATTGTCCCGATATGCCAAGGTTTCAGGTTTGATCCCCTGTCAGGGCATATACAAGAATCAACCAATGAATTCATAAATAAGTAAACAAACAAACAAACAAACAAACAAACAAAATAGCAAACTGATGTTTTTTTCTCTCTCTCTCTGTCTAAAATAAATCAATAAAAAATAAGAAGAATAAAATAGAGATTAATGGACCACAACAAAGAGCAGTCGAGTCAGAGTCTCTTGGGTTGAAGCTCAAGAATCTGCATCTTCACATCCTCCCCAGATACTTTTCACTCACACTAAAAACTGATGCACTCACTGGCTTAGACATTGAGAATGACTGTTGTTCAGATAGCACTTAGTAAACTTCAGTTGTCAATGACAATGACTTAGGCATCAGGCCACTTCCACATATTTATTGGCTACTAATCAACCGCACAGGCTAGTGGAAAGGCATGGCTTTAGAAAGCAGAAGTACCTAGATCCTGATAACTTATTTAACTTCAGTTTCCAACATCTGTAAAACCTTGCAGTACTTTTAAAAGATAAAATATGTCAAACACAGACCTAGGACAACATCTGGTTTATATTAGAACCTGATTATGGTAGATACAATAACTCAATATAAAATTCCATGAAATAGATATAATACCAATACTTTTTGTTTAGGAGAATAAGGCTCCTATAAAGTGAGATTCTTAGAGAAAAAAGACTCTTATTACTTACATTTAATCTGAACACTAAAGAAAAATCATAATTAAGTACATCTTCTAGAAATAGTTTTCCTAGAAAACTGATAGATAAGTAGGACATACTTCCTTTATACAAAGGTTGCCAAATTTTGGGAGACAAGTCTACATGGGTCTCTCACATTTCTGCATGTCTTGTGAGCAAGGCATTGATTGCTTTTTGTTCTGTGCTATCTTTTAAAGGATATTAACTTAGCAAACAGCTTTGGAAAATAGAGTGTCTTCCTTGGGGCAAAAGCAGGCATGCTCATTGCACATTATAAGAATTTGGATTCCCTAAAATCAGGGTTCCTGTTCTGAAATGCAATGAACTATGTGCAAGCTTCCTTTTGGGCCCACTGTCATACCCATGCAACTTGGGCAGAAGAAGAACTGAAGTGAATATACTGATGCCCATGCCACTTGCTATGTCATGATAAAAACCCTTGGTCTCTGACCCAGGAATCTTATGTTTTTATTTTACGGTATCCATGAAAGTGTGGCAGGCTAACTTGTATGATTTCAAGTAGTATAAATCTTAGACCCCTCACAGTTCTTGATAAAAGCATCTTTATCACAGGTTTTATTTTTTGCTTAGCCCAAGTGAAATAAACAATGACAATTAAAATAAATAGGTGACTTGACCAAGATCACACAGTTAGTTCCAAGCTGAGTCTAGAATGCTGGACTCATGACTTCTGGCCATCTGCTATTATTTGCAAGCATTGACCCTTGGTTAAACAACCCAGACAAAAAAATATGCAAAGAGAACTATTTTATCAGGATAGTTAGACATTCCATCATGCAAAAAGAATGCTTCTGATTGGGCCATTGGGACTTGAATAAAGTCATCCTTAGGCCACCATTTCCTTTGCTGCCTTTTCTTTGTAAAGATTGATGGGCTGTGCTTTTTCAGTGGTATTTTCATAAAAAATTAAGTTCATGGATTTCTCAATGATGTGCAGTACGTATGAAGGAAAGCAGAGTAGCGACTACATTGCCAACAAGCCTTGGGATGGATGTGCTGAGCTGCCTAAATGAGGAATTCTGGGTTACATTGGACTTAAGGTGATCATATTCACAGATAGGTAACTGATGTACTGTGTAGGGGAGGCTAGCTTATGTTTTGGATGGATGGTGGCAGGGGTGCAAAATTGGGAGGTAAATATAAGAAATAATTCCATTAAAAAACTATCTATATTTATCTATATATATAAAAGGCTAATATGCTGAGTGTCCGGACTGTCTGACTGGTCACTATGATGCACACTGACCACCAGGGGGCAGATGCTCAATGCAGGAGCTACCGAGCTGCAGTGACTTGGCAGTGGCGGTTCTTGGGTGACACGCCCCGGAACCAGAGAGGAGGGAGCCTGATTCCTCGTGGGGCTGCACGATTCCACCTTTGGCCATGGGTTATGTTGTTGCTGGGGCACTGTCGGCCCCAAATTCCTGCACACTTGCGTTTGTGTTCCACACTCTGTACGACAGCAACTTTGCAGAGTGCCCTCTCACACTCCTGGACCCCTGGGGATGTCAGAGAGTTGGTTTTGGCCCAATCCCTTGCAGGCCAGGAACCCCACCTGCCAGAGGGACCTCACTTACTCTGCAGATGCCCTGGGAGCCACCACAGGTACAGATGGCTGGGGAGGGACCGCAGGAGGTTGACTCCAGGGCGTGTCCAGCCTGTCTTGCCCAGTCCCATCACGCCATCACTTTCTAATTAATTCCCTTTCAACTTGCACGAATCCGTGCACGGGGTCACTAGTTTATATATAAGCTATTTCATGCCTTTTGGTGAAAGAAAAACTTAAAAGCCTAGAAGTGAAAACAGCTGTAGAGCATTAAACAATCACCAAGAGTTAGCAGACAAAGGCAGCAAGAGATTGGGATAGAGACGCAAAAACAAAGAGCATTTGATTTAAAGTCCTGTCAGGAAACTTGGCTTTGTGTTGGATATTGCTCCTACTAAGGTATCATAGTTCTAGTAAAAAAATAACTCATGCATATTCTTTACTTTAGCTTAGAGTATTCATGTCGTAGTGACATTCCTTAGGAGAACACAGAGAGTCCTTTTTAAGTTAGGTTTAGTATAATTAGGCAGTCAACCCTGAGCAGACACAGAGAACAAAAATGGCACCAAATGTCTCTGTCCTTAAATGGCTTACAACCCGGTAAGAGAGACAGAGACATGAAGAAATAAACTACAGCAGAGTGAAATGTGTGCAATAATGTAATATTTATGACATGCAGAAGAGGGTCATAAAAGTAATGAAAGTAATGCAGTAGACAGTAATAAAAAGGTTCACAGAAAAAGTAACCTCTAAGTCACTGGTAGACCCTTTGGTTCATTCTTTTAAGATGACCTAAAATGGTCTGGTTTTCCCTGTTAACAGCATGTCCTTCTTTTAAGAAAAGAATAGCCTCTTTCCTCCTTTCACCTCAGGGAGGAAATCATTTAAAGGCCAGAGTAAGCTGTTTGCCTCTTTGAAATGCAATAAGAGATTATGCACCAGGACAATCTGCGTCTTGATTATGTCATAACTATGCTGAGGGCCACTTCATTTACCTACTTCAGGCTTGAGTTGAGTTAAACAGATCAGCCACTGAAGACTCAGTGACAGTGAAGAACCTGGGACATCTTTTGGATCTAAAAGCTCACATCCTGGGTACCTCTGTTCCCATTGTTAATTCGGGACATGTAACACATGCACATAGTAGTCGCTAGCTTTTCTTGCCATTGTAGTCATTCTAATTTCATCTCCTAGCTTCTTTGTGATAGGGCTTTGTACTTTCATAGAAATCTTCCCCTTATTTTTAGGAGCATCTTCTGGACAAAATGCTGACACTTGGACTTTATGTCTTCAAAGTTCTTTTACATTTTCCTAACAACTTCAAACATATCAGAAACCTTATTGTCATTTTTTTCCTTCAACTTCTTTCATTGTTCTTATCCAAAAGAGAGGGTCTGTCCATTTAGTGTTTAAAGGTCGACTTATTCTCCTGGGAGTTTAAGGCCAAAGGGGGATAGATGGACAAGGCATTCCAAGTGAAAGAAACAAGTTGCACATAAACATAAGGAAGTTTAAAAGAACGAGGCCTTTGACGCGACTGCAGAACAGTGTGCCAAGGCAGGAGGAAAGTGTAGGAAGCGGGGAAGAGAGGGAGGCCAGAGAGGTCAGGAGGGAAGGGTGGGCTCAAACGCTGCCAAGTTTACACTTTCAGGAAGCTTCCCCCTGTCTTTTTATGACAAGAAGTGGCTGTTGTCTTTCCCTGCTTTCCCCCTCTTTGTTCATAAGCCAGGCTAAAAGGGAAAGAATCTTCCTTCATTTTGGGAGAACCCCACAGCTTGTTGTGGGAGTCAGAGAAGAAAGAGAGCGGTAGAGGTGACCTGAGCAGCCAAAGCCCTTCTCCTGTCTGCAGGGACAGCTCTGAAACCCCCGTTCCACTGCCGTCAGCAGGTCAGCAAGTTTAGCTGTGAACAGCTAGCAGTTGACAGACTGTGTGCAGGGTCAAGGGAGGACATTACGATGAGGAAGAGTTGGATTTATCTGCCAAGTGGACGATTCTCATAGAGGGAGAAGCTGGAGACAGGACGGTCTTATTCAAGGTTGTGTTCCTGCGCCAGGCATCAACCTGATCTAGCAACATTGTTTACAATAGCCAAGATACAGAAGCAACTTAGGTGTCCATTGATAGATGAATGGATAAAGAAGACATTTTATATATCTATCTATCTATATATATATATACACACACACACACATATATATGTATATATATATAAATATTCCTCAGCCATTAAAAAAAATCTTGCCATTTGCAATATAGATGGACCTAGAACAGTGGTTCTCAACCTGTGGGTCGCGACCCCTTTGGCGGTCGAACGACCCTTTCACAGGGGTCGCCTAAGACCATCCTGCATATCAGATATTTACATCACGATTCATAACAGTAGCAACATTACAGTTATGAAGTAGCAACGAAAATAATTTTATGGTTGGGTCACAACATGAGGAACTGTATTTAAAGGGCCAGAAGGTTGAGAACTACTGACCTAGAGGGTATCAGGCTAAATGAAATAAGTCAGACAGAGAAAGACAAATATTATGTGATTTTACTTCTATGTGGAATCTAAACACAAAATAATTGAACAAATGAAAAAAATAGGAACAAATGCATCGATACAGAAGACAAACTGACCATTGTCAGCTGGGAGGTGGGGTAAGGGCATTGGGTAAAACAGGTGAAGGGAACTAAGAAGTACAAATTGCCAGCATAGGGAATATAGTGAATAATATCATAATACCTATGTATGGTGCCATATGGGTACTAGGCTTATCATGGTGACCACTTCATAAGGTATATAATTATCTAACCACGTGTGATACACCTGAAAATAATATATTGTATGTCCACTATAAAAAAAATAAATTTAAAAAATCCATTCAGTTAAAACACCTAACTTCCCACCCTATTACATAGCAATTGATCTCTTGCCCATATCACTAATTTTGTTCTTACTACTCCTACTATTTGGGTGACTTGGCAGGGTTAGTGGAGATTACGGGGTGAGAGATAAAATTCCTCCAGCCACTTCTTGGTGTCCTCATTGCATATTTTAATTATCTGCTAATGACTTTGAGCCCGTCTCCTCTCTGGTCTGACTCCTGCAATCATCACTGTTCATGTTGATGGTCCATACAACTCCTAATGTCTTAGTCCACAGAGAGTCCTTTTTAAGTTAGGTTTAGTATAATTAGGCAGTCAACCCTGAGCAGACACAGAGAACAAAAATGGTACCAAATGTCTCTGTCCTTAAATGGCTTACAACCCAGTAAGAGAGACAGAGACATGAAGAAATAAACTATAGCAGAGTGAAATGTGTGCAATAATGTAATATTTATGACATGCAGAAGAGGGTCATAAAAGTAATGAAAGTAATGCAGTAGACAGTAATAAAAAGGTTCACAGAAAAAGTAACCTCTAAGTCACTGGTAGACCCTTTGGTTCATTCTTTTAAGATGACCTAAAATGGTCTGGTTTTCCCTGTTAACAGCATGTCCTTCTTTTAAGAAAAGAATAGCCTCTTTCCTCCTTTCAACTCAGGGAGGAAATCATTTAAAGGCCAGAGTAAGCTGTTTGCCTCTTTGAAATGCAATAAGAGATTATGCACCAGGACAATCTGCGTCTTGATTATGTCATAACTATGCTGAGGGCCACTTCATTTACCTACTTCAGGCTTGAGTTGAGTTAAACAGATCAGCCACTGAAGACTCAGTGACAGTGAAGAACCTGGGACATCTTTTGGATCTAAAAGCTCACATCCTGGGTACCTCTGTTCCCATTGTTAATTCGGGACATGTAACACATGCACATAGTAGTCGCTAGCTTTTCTTGCCATTGTAGTCATTCTAATTTCATCTCCTAGCTTCTTTGTGATAGGGCTTTGTACTTTCATAGAAATCTTCCCCTTATTTTTAGGAGCATCTTCTGGACAAAATGCTGACACTTGGACTTTATGTCTTCAAAGTTCTTTTACATTTTCCTAACAACTTCAAACATATCAGAAACCTTATTGTCATTTTTTTCCTTCAACTTCTTTCATTGTTCTTATCCAAAAGAGAGGGTCTGTCCATTTAGTGTTTAAAGGTCGACTTATTCTCCTGGGAGTTTAAGGCCAAAGGGGGATAGATGGACAAGGCATTCCAAGTGAAAGAAACAAGTTGCACATAAACATAAGGAAGTTTAAAAGAACGAGGCCTTTGACGCGACTGCAGAACAGTGTGCGAAGGCAGGAGGAAAGTGTAGGAAGCGGGGAAGAGAGGGAGGCCAGAGAGGTCAGGAGGGAAGGGTGGGCTCAAACGCTGCCAAGTTTACACTTTCAGGAAGCTTCCCCCTGTCTTTTTATGACAAGAAGTGGCTGTTGTCTTTCCCTGCTTTCCCCCTCTTTGTTCATAAGCCAGGCTAAAAGGGAAAGAATCTTCCTTCATTTTGGGAGAACCCCACAGCTTGTTGTGGGAGTCAGAGAAGAAAGAGAGCGGTAGAGGTGACCTGAGCAGCCAAAGCCCTTCTCCTGTCTGCAGGGACAGCTCTGAAACCCCCGTTCCACTGCCGTCAGCAGGTCAGCAAGTTTAGCTGTGAACAGCTAGCAGTTGACAGACTGTGTGCAGGGTCAAGGGAGGACGTTACGATGAGGAAGAGTTGGATTTATCTGTCAAGTGGAAGATTCTCATAGAGGGAGAAGCTGGAGACAGGACGGTCTTATCCAAGGGTTGTGTTCCTGCGCCAGGCATCAACCTGATCTAGCAGCATTGTTTACAATAGCCAAGATACAGAAGCAACTTAGGTGTCCGCTGATAGGTGAATGGATAAAGAAGACATTATATATATTAATATTCCTCAGCCATGAAATAAAAACAAAAAACAAAATCTTGCCATTTGCAACATGGGTGGACCTAGAGGGTATTAGGCTAAATGAAATAAATCAGACAGAGAAAGACAAATATTTTATGATTTTACTTCTACATGGAATCTAAACACAAAATAATTGAACAAACAAAATAAAACAGGAACAAATGCATAGATACAGAAGACAAAATGACCATTGTCAGATGGGAGGTGGGGTAAGGGCATTGGGTAAAACAGGTGAAGGGAACTAAGAAGTACAAATTGCCAGCATAGGGAATATAGTGAATAATATCATAACACCTATGTATGGTGCCATATGGGTATCAGACTTATCATGGTGACCACTTGGTAAGGTATATAATTATCTAACCACATGTGATACACCTGAAAATATAATATTGTATGTCCACGATAATAAAAAAATCAGTTAAAAAATCCATTCCGTTAAAACACCTAACTTCCCACCCCATTACATAGCAATTGATCTCTTGCCCATATCACTTATTTTGTTCTTACTACTCCTACTATTTGGGTGATTTGGCAGGGATGTGGAGATTATGGGGTGGGACATAAAATTCCTCCAGCCACTCCTTGGTGTCCTCATTGCATTTTTTAATTATCTGCTAATGACTTTGAGCCCGTCTCCTCTCTGGTCTGACTCCTGCAATCATCACTGTTCATGTTGATGGTCCATACAACTCCTAATGTCTTAGTCCCTGGACACCCTCATCTCCAGTGACCATCTTATTGACTCCTCAGCCTCCCGCTTTCACAGTCATGCACTTGCCTACGAGACTCTAGGCCACCTAGCTCCCGACGGCCTTTCCTCTGCACCTTGCAGCTCTCTTCCCTTCGCTCTCTTTGCTCCAATCTTGTTGAACATCTTTCAGTTCCTCGAGGTTATGTTGCTTTCCAGCTCAAGACAACACTTGAGGGAACACATACAATCTCTTTGTCTGAAACATTTCCTTCTCCCCAAACTAAGATCCTAGCTACATACCTAGCTTCTGCTTACTTATTCATTAAGTGTTAGCTTATGCAGCACTCTCTTGGGAAAGCCTTCACTGACTTAAATGAAAAAGTGAGGGTTCTTCCCTGACCGGTTTGGCTCAGTGGATGGAGTGTTGGCCTGCGGACTGAAGGGTCCCAGGTTCGATTCCGGTCAAGGGCATGTACCTTGGTTGTGGGCAGATCCCCAGTATGGGTGTGCAGGAGGCAGCTGATCAATATCTCTCTCTCATCAATGTTTCTGGCTCTCTATCTCTCTCCCTTCTTCTCTGTAAAAAATCAATAAAAAATATATATTTTTTTAGAAAAAGTGAGGGTTCCCTGTTTTACATTCTCAAGGCATTGGACATTTTCCCATTGTAGCGTAGCTCACAACTTTGGTGAATTACTTCAATGACGTGGTGGCTGGTATGCAGCATGTTCAGCAAAATATTTGTTGAATGAACAAATAAAGCAATGAATCAATGGAGAGTCTGAGGTTACAGAAGAAAGAGAAAATCCATTATTTTTTAAACATTAATATAATCCATCAACTTTATTCAGATTTCACTAGTTCTACATGCACTTATTTGTGTGCATATATATTTAGTTCTCTGCAATTTTACTACACGTGTAGATTTATGTGGCCACTGTTCAAGATACAGAATAGTTCCAACCCCTCATGCCATCCGTTACAGTCCTTTTCCTCCCTTCTGACTCCGTTCTAACTGTTGGTCACCACTAATCTGTTTTCCATCTCTATTATTTTGTCATTTCAAGAATACTATATTAATGGAATCATGCAGAATGCATACTTTTGAGATTTGCTCTTTTTCCACACAGCATAATGAGATTCATCCAAGTTCCTATATTAGTTTGTTTATTTTATTGCTGAGTAGTAGCTCATGGTAGAAATGTAGCACAGTTGAACTTGTTCATCTGTTGGAGGCATTGGATTTGTTTCTGGGTTTTGGCTATTACAAATAAAGCTGAGCATTCATGTAGAGAGGTTTGGTGTGAACCTTAGTTTTAATTCCTTTGGGATAACTGCCTAAAAGTGAAATTACTTAATCATATGGTAAACACATACTTAGTGTTTTTTTTTTAAGAAACTGCTTTATTGCAGATATATGTTTGCTTAATCTTGCTAGTATTTGTGTTCTATAAAAAATACAATTGCACTGTATATAGTTTTCTGGGAGTTAGTTTTTCACTCAACATTAGATTCCCAAGATTTCTCCATGCTGATGCATGTAGTTGTAAATCATTCATTTTCATTGCTATATAAATATTTCATTTTCTGACTGTGTCACATTATCTAAACTGTGGTGGAACAAGTTGCACTATTTTGTGAACGAAGTACATCATTTTTTGCCCTAGCCGGTTTGGCTCAGTGGCTAGCATCGGCCTGCAGTCGGAAGGGTCCCAGGTTCGATTCCAGTCAAGGGCACTTGCCTGGGTTGCAGGCTCGATCCCCAGTAGGGGACATGCAGGAGGCTGCTGATCAATGATTTTCTCTTACCGTTGATGTTTCTATCTCTCTCTCCCTTCCTCTCTGAAATCAATAAAAAACCCCAACAAACCAAAAAAACCACAAAACCACAAAAAGTACATCATTTTATGAATAAGGTGTTTATGTGCAGAAGTTTCTTTGGGTGTGTTCCTAGAAATGAGGTTCTGAGTGCTAAGGAATTTGAATGGTCAGCTTTCAGATGAAAGGGTATATTAGATTCCTAGGGCTGCTGTAAAAAATGACCACACATTTACTGACTTAAAACAACAGGAATTTATTCTCTCACAATTGTGGAGGCCAGATGTCTGAAATCAAGGTGTCAGCAGAGTTGGTTTCTTCTAGAAGCTCTGAGAAAAAATATCTGTTCCATGCCTCTCTCCCAACTGCTGGTGGGGGCCAGCAGTCCTTGGCATTCCTGGTCTCAGAGACCCAGATCTCTGCCTCCATTTGCACATGGCATTCTCTATGCATGTCAGGAATTTTTTACAGAACAAAAAGCTAGAGGTGGTGGAAAGGATATGACCCAGAAACTGGAAGTGGGAATGGAGTAGGACACTTTGTATGTACCATGTTCTACAAATGTTCACACTGTCTCAAATGACTCTCGAATTAACCCTCTGTAATAGGCATTATCTTTATTTCTGTGATTGAAAGCTAAAAAATTACTAGAGTTTGGGTTGAATCCCAGGTTGTCAGAGCCTAAATCTGAATTTTTTACCAAGACCTGAGTTGGATAACTTCCATGCACATGAAGCTTAGACCTTTCCTGCTGCGTTACCATCTGGATATTTTGATGCATGAAATATCTGGTAGCAATAACTGTATAACATAGACTTTGCCCATTCTCAGCCCCCCCTCTTTGGGTTATAAATCTAATCCTCCGTTGACTCTGTTTGCTGACAATTCTGAAAGCAACTGTACTCTGCTCAGTTTAAATTGAAAATGGCAGGAACTTGAAACTGAGACCATCCCAGGGAAAACAGAGAGCATAGACAGCTGAGCTTCCCTGCTGGAAGGCCTTGCTTTTCTCAGATTTTCCATGGATGGCACTTCTAAATTTATGTCAGAGCTTTTCCAAATGTGTGACTCATCCTAAACTCCCTGAATCTTGTTGCCAGGTAGGTGAGGAGCAAACCCAATTGCCATCCTTGGAGAATTTCTCAAGCTCCCGCTAAACAACACCAGTCTTTGAGTGATCAGGCTCCGCTGTGCACTGACTTTCTGCCACTCTACTTAGACTATGTTATTTTTAAAACATTTTTTTGCATAATACTGTAGATTACAGCATGTGATTTCAAATATTTAAATTTCAAATAAAGCTAACAAGATATTCAAACACTTCTAAAGTCTAGGAAATCCCTCTGGTTTCTTCTACTTTAGAAATATGTAACAGTCTATTACGATGGTGTAACACAAGAAGTACTAGGAGGTTTTTCCTATCTGGTTTTGGGTCTAGGCAGTTATTGCATTGAAACAGAAGGAATAATTGAAAAGGCTACTCTGCTCACTTTTGCTTTTATTTGACAGAAAGCAGAGCAGCATTATCCACAGTGGCCAAGACATGGAAACAACCAAAGCGTCCTTCGATAGATGATTGGGTAAAGAAGATGTGGTGCATCCATAGAATGGAATACTACTCAGCCATAAGAGAAGATGAAATAACGCCACTTGCCACAACATGGATGGACCTTGGGAATATCACGTGAAATGAAATGTCAGAAAAAGTTAAGAAACATATGATTTCATCATTTATATGTAGGGTATAAAACTGAAGGCAACAAATGAACAAATAAGAGAAACAAAAACTCATAAACACAGACAATTGTAGGGTGGTGAGCAGAGAAAAGAGAG
>NW_005354247.1:918405-922113 GCF_000412655.1 Myotis brandtii | reverse complement strand
CCACAAAACCACAAAAAGTACATCATTTTATGAATAAGGTGTTTATGTGCAGAAGTTTCTTTGGGTGTGTTCCTAGAAATGAGGTTCTGAGTGCTAAGGAATTTGAATGGTCAGCTTTCAGATGAAAGGGTATATTAGATTCCTAGGGCTGCTGTAAAAAATGACCACACATTTACTGACTTAAAACAACAGGAATTTATTCTCTCACAATTGTGGAGGCCAGATGTCTGAAATCAGCAGAGTTGGTTTCTTCTAGAAGCTCTGAGAAAAAATATCTCTTCCATGCCTCTCTCCCAACTGCTGGTGGGGGCCAGCAGTCCTTGGCATTCCTGGTCTCAGAGACCCAGATCTCTGCCTCCATTTGCACATGGCATTCTCTATGCATGTCAGGAATTTTTTACAGAACAAAAAGCTAGAGGTGGTGGAAAGGATATGCCCCAGAAACCGGAAGTGGGAATGGAGTAGGACACTTTGTATGTACCATGTTCTACAAATGTTCACACTGTCTCAAATGACTCTCGAATTAACCCTCTGTAATAGGCATTATCTTTATTTCTGTGATTGAAAGCTAAAAAATTACTAGAGTTTGGGTTGAATCCCAGGTTGTCAGAGCCTAAATCTGAATTTTTTACCAAGACCTGAGTTGGATAACTTCCATGCACATGAAGCTTAGACCTTTCCTGCTGCGTTACCATCTGGATATTTTGATGCATGAAATATCTGGTAGCAATAACTGTATAACATAGACTTTGCCCATTCTCAGCCCCCCCTCTTTGGGTTATAAATCTAATCCTCCGTTGACTCTGTTTGCTGACAATTCTGAAAGCAACTGTACTCTGCTCAGTTTAAATTGAAAATGGCAGGAACTTGAAACTGAGACCATCCCAGGGAAAACAGAGAGCGTAGACAGCTGAGCTTCCCTGCTGGAAGGCCTTGCTTTTCTCAGATTTTCCATGGATGGCACTTCTAAATTTATGTCAGAGCTTTGCCAAATGTGTGACTCATCCTAAACTCCCTGAATCTTGTTGCCAGGTAGGTGAGGAGCAAACCCAATTGCCATCCTTGGAGAATTTCTCAAGCTCCCGCTAAACAACACCAGTCTTTGAGTGATCAGGCTCCGCTGTGCACTGACTTTCTGCCACTCTACTTAGACTATGTTATTTTTAAAACATTTTTTTGCATAATACTGTAGATTACAGCATGTGATTTCAAATATTTAAATTTCAAATAAAGCTAACAAGATATTCAAACACTTCTGAAGTCTAGGAAATCCCTCTGGTTTCTTCTACTTTAGAAATATGTAACAGTCTATTACGATGGTGTAACACAAGAAGTACTAGGAGGTTTTTCCTATCTGGTTTTGGGTCTAGGCAGTTATTGCATTGAAACAGAAGGAATAATTGAAAAGGCTACTCTGCTCACTTTTGCTTTTATTTGACAGAAAGCAGAGCAGCATTATCCACAGTGGCCAAGACATGGAAACAACCAAAGCGTCTTTCGATAGATGATTGGGTAAAGAAGATGTGGTGCATCTATAGAATGGAATACTACTCAGCCGTAAGAGAAGATGAAATATCGCCATTTGCCACAACATAGATGGACGTTGGGAATATCACGTGAAATGAAATGTCAGAAAAAGTTAAGAAACATATGATTTCATCACTTATATGTAGGGTATAAAACTGAAGGCAACAAATGAACAAATAAGAGAAACAAAAACTCATAAACACAGACAATTGTAGGGTGGTGAGCAGAGAAAAGAGAGATGGGGAGTAATAAAGGGTAAAAGGTGTTAAATATACACTCAGTGGCCAGATTATTATGACCACCTGACGTTTGTAGGCAAATTAGCTATAATTTCCCGCTGAAGTTGCTAGAGGGCCAGATCATTATAAACGTCTGAATAGCACAACATACCTAGGTATCGTTGCTGATCAAGTTCATCCTATCATGTTGATGGCGTATCCCAATGGAGGTGGCTTCTTCCAACAAGACAATGCGCCATGCCACGGTGCTCGTATTGTGCAGGAGTGGTTTCAAGAACATGAGGGAGACTTTACCTTGCTTAGGTGGCCCCCACAATCACCAGATTTCAATCCAATTGAGCATTTGTGGGACGAAGTTAAAAGAGCCATCAGGCAGCTGGTTCCACAACCATCAAATCTCACAGAACTGGACAGTGCTATGCATCAGGCATGGTGTCAGATTCCTCGCATCACCTTTCAACATCTCGTGGAGTCAATGCCAAGAAGAATCGCCGTAGTATTGAAGGCAAAAGGTGGCCCAACGAAGTACTGATGGAGTGGTCATAATAATCTGGCCACTCAGTGTATGATGACAGAAGAAGATTCGACTTAGGGTTGTGGGCACACAATACAAAATACTGCTGATGTCTCATAGAAATGTACACTTGAAACCTATATAATCTTATTACCAATGACACCCCAATAAATTTAAACAAAAAATAAATAAAATAAATACACTAGGGTTAATACACAATCATAAATTCGGTAAATTAAAAAGAAAGGAAAGCAGAGAAACTTCTGTTAATAGAGTCTATACAGTGTTCTCTTAAGAACAGCTGAAATGTTATATTATTAGCCTGGTATCAAACAGCCTGAAGTCCAGGGACAGGTTCTTTTCCTTCCTCTTTTGTCCTTTAATCCCTTATGCTGATTTTCTTTATCTTAGTACAGCTACATTTCTACTTCACTGGGGCTTGAAAGGGACAGAAAGCCAAAGCTTGTGCCTGGTTTACCCTAAGCCTGAAGTTTATCTTTTTATAAATGTAAATGATGAGTCAGTATTTCAAGCCTTCCCTATATCAATGGGCCACTGGCTGTGCCTATGCTTACCATCCTTGACTTTCCCTCTCTACTCCCCACTTCCATCTGCTGGAAGGGATGCCCTTACATGGGTAATGCATAGGTTAAAATGCTTTATATTATAGTACAAGTCTCCCCAGATGTTGACATCATTTGGGAAGGAAAAATCAAGAAGGAAAAGATTGGTGAAGTGAAAAGAGACAAGACTCTTTGTCGGTGACCTCGGGCTGTTTCTTCCACGTGTTTCTATTGGCTGTTTCTTTTGCCCATTGCCTGGCGATTGGTGACTCATCTCTCAGGTCTGAGCCGAACTGCATTTCGTCAAGATGGCCATTTCTAACACCAAATCTTAATTTTGGCCCCACTCTCATTGTAACCTATTGTCCCATAGCGAACCTAACACACATTGTAATTATGTGTTTCTTTATTTCTGTCCCTCCCACTAAGCCAGAAACTCCACAGGAACAGGAATCCTGCCTATTTTGTTCTCTGCTGTAAACCTAGTGCCTAGCCTTGTGTCTGGGACTTAACAAATGTGTCCTGAATGAATTAATTGGGTGATTTTAAACTGAGACTTGAAATATTAATGGGACTTAGCTTGACAAGGGGTTGATGTTGAGAACATTACAGCTGATATACCGACATTTATTGGCCATTGTGTCACAGCCATACAGTTTGGGAATTGGCCTCTGTTCCCAGGGAAACATACTAATAGGTCTAATCCATATTAGTAATCCCATACCCCTTGTCTCATATAGCATACAGTAACAATATTAATAGAAAGCCCATGACCTAAATTGCCCCAATCAAACTGAGGAGAAGAAATTTTGTTTCATAGCTGGAGAAGGACATCTGCCCTTTCTTTGGCCAGATGTGAAAGAGG
>NW_005354247.1:916959-917945 GCF_000412655.1 Myotis brandtii | reverse complement strand
TTTGCTAATTTTTTGCGCAAATGGCAACGTTCAGTAAAATTACGATAACTTTAGTTTACATATTTATACGTTACCCACATTCTACCGCTAGTCTACTTACTACCAGTCAATGTAAAACGTATACATACGTTTCCCACATACAATGTGTTTATAGAATTTTTAAAATGTGTAATATAAATTTATTCTGTGACATTTTCCTCATTGAAGGTATTTTACAATAGATTAAAACACATCAATAATTCATAAAAAGTAAATATATAGTAGAAGAATTTATATGACATCCTGTTTTGACCCTGAATATCCATTTTTTTCATTTCAAACAATTGTTTCTTTAAAAAGCAACATGAAAATGACAAGGAATGCTACATTCTTCATATATCCTATGCCTCATAAATTTTAACTCGACTGCCTTTTTTTTCTTAACTATAGATGTTAATGATATTTGCTTCTGTTTTTCTGATTGGAAGAGAATCAATTTTCTGCTTGATATCACTCAACAGTTATATTTAGGTCTTCTTTCTCTGATTCTTCAAGAAAATGCTTCATGCTGAGTTTGAATAGCAATGGAGGGTCTGGTCCAGAAAGTGGTGGGCAATTACAGAGCTCTTCAATTGAGGTATGAGTCTATCTAAGTGCTTAGCTGGATTTCCACGAGAAGGGTTTGTGGGTAACCATTCTGGCAACTTGGATGCCCGCGGAGCCTGTCTGAAAAGTCAGAGAGCCTATTTCTCCTCTCATCTCGGTCACTAACTATCCAAGTAACTGCATGCAGCTTGATGCCTGCAGGTTTTAATCTGCTCACACACGTGAATAAATTATTCAGCATGATCGCTAAGATTCCTTGCAGTTATAAAGGGGCTCGGATTCTGTGATTTCATTCTGCCAATCGATTGGAGCTTGACTGAATCACCTCTTTTCTCAGGTTCTGGACAGACGGAGAAATAGATGTAGGAATCAGACACCAAAGTAGCAGCTGTTTCCTGGGA
>NW_005354247.1:897127-916909 GCF_000412655.1 Myotis brandtii | reverse complement strand
GGGCCATTTTTGCTAATTTTTTGCGCAAATGGCAACGTTCAGTAAAATTACGATAACTTTAGTTTACATATTTATACGTTACCCACATTCTACCGCTAGTCTACTTACTACCAGTCAATGTAAAACGTATACATACGTTTCCCACATACAATGTGTTTATAGAATTTTTAAAATGTGTAATATAAATTTATTCTGTGACATTTTCCTCATTGAAGGTATTTTACAATAGATTAAAACACATCAATAATTCATAAAAAGTAAATATATAGTAGAAGAATTTATATGACATCCTGTTTTGACCCTGAATATCCATTTTTTTCATTTCAAACAATTGTTTCTTTAAAAAGCAACATGAAAATGACAAGGAATGCTACATTCTTCATATATCCTATGCCTCATAGGGGAGTTATGGGGGGGAAAAAAAGAGGAACAAATGTAACCTGAACAATAAAGATTTAATTAAAAAAAAAAAATAAAAAGCATCATAAAAATGATAAGGAATGCTACATTCTTCATATATCCTGTGCCTCATAAATTTTAACTCGACTGCCTGTTTTTTCTTAACTATAGATGTTAATGATATTTGCTTCTGTTTTTCTGATTGGAAGAGAATCAATTTTCTGCTTGATATCACTCAACAGTTATATTTAGGTCTTCTTTCTCTGATTCTTCAAGAAAATGCTTAATGCTGAGTTTGAATAGCAATGGAGGGTCTGGTCCAGAAAGTGGTGGGCAATTACAGAGCTCTTCAATTGAGGTATGAGTCTATCTAAGTGCTTAGCTGGATTTCCACGAGAAGGGTTTGTGGGTAACCATTCTGGCAACTTGGATGCCCGCGGAGCCTGTCTGAAAAGTCAGAGAGCCTATTTCTCCTCTCATCTTGGTCACTAACTATCCAAGTAACTGCAGGCAGCTTGATGCCTGCAGGTTTTAATCTGCTCACACTCGTGAGTAAATCATTCAGCATGATCGCTAAGATTCCTCGCAGGAATAAAGGGGCTCGGATTCTGTGATTTCATTCTGCCAATCTGTTGGAGCTTGACTGAATCACCTCTTTTCTCAGGTTCTGGACAGACGGAGAAATAGATGTAGGAATCAGACACCAAAGTAGCAGCTGTTTCCTGGGAGAGCTGGGCTGGAGAATGTAGCTTGGACCAGGGTCCAAGAGACCTTTCTCAAAGTCCTTGTGCCTTGCATTGCATTCACCCACCCAGTCCTGGCCAAGCAGCTGGCCAAGCCCGGGCCTCTACCTGCACGACAGGCCCTTCCCCAGCGGGCTTACAGAGTGAGTGGAGGAGGGGAGATGAGGCAGCTCCAGATAGAGAAAGAGAGAGAGAGAGGAGGAGAGAGAGAGACCGACCACATGCGGGCAGTGGTTGCTGACACACTGACCCTTGCTGATAGGGGAGGTCTGCCCCTAGTTTTGGGCACTCTTCCTCCCTAGGGAGAATGCATGGAGGAAGGAAAGGTGAAAGGTTTCTTTCCAACACCACCAATTTAGTGGAAGTGTCCCTTTTACCACACCAGGCAGAGACTCGGGGGAAAGAAGACAATGTCTCCTCCTTTATGATATACAGAGTAACAAGCCAAAAGCAACCGTTTTAAGTTATACCTATTAAGTTAGACGCATATATGGAGAGATACACAGGGCTAACATGAAAAAAAGTCCCCTGAATGATGACAGAGTTCCAAGAACATCTTTCCATAGTTTTCCAAATGTTCCATTTGTAACTTGGATTCAAGTCAGAATTATGAGGTTTCTAAGCAACATGACCAGAGACAGTAAACAGAACTTGCGTCATTTTAAAATAAAATAAGCAGACCCCCTGTCACCTTAGCTGTACCCAGGTCAGGCGAGGTATCCATCTATCTAAGGTGACCCAGTCTGGTGTTGTTAACAACTATGGCAAGCATGATCCAAACCAGGCTGCAAGCCAGGGCGGGAAATGCAATGCGAGTGTTGAGTCAGAGCTTTCCGCCACCACCTCTCTTAGCAGGATTCTGTTAAGCTGACATCTCTGCTGCTCCTCATTCTGAGACATTGGTAGGGGGAGCCTGGAAAGGACCCGGCCACATGGACCATGAGTCCTAGAACCACAGCAGCTACTTCTAAGCATCAGGGATGCTGCATGGGCCCTGACTCGCACACGGAAGTGGGCAGGCACTTTCACGCGGACACTGGAGGGATGTCAGGAAAGTTCTGTTTTCCCTTCACACTTCTTCCCTATTGAGGTTTATTTTTAAAAAATATATTTTTATTGAGTTCAGAGAGGAAGGGAAAGGGAGAGAGAGATAGAAACATCAATGATGAGAGAGAATCATTGATCGGCTGCCTCCTGCATGCCCCCCACTGGGGACCGAGCCCGCAACCTGGGTCTGTGCCCTTGACTGGGAATCAAACTGTGACCTCCTGGTTCATAGGTTGATGCTTAACCACTGAGCCACACAGCCCGAGCTACCTTATTGAGATTCATAAAAGTCCACCATCAGATGCTTATATGGAGGAGTTGAAGGCAGGTTAAAACATATTATATAATATACCTATTGTATAATACTCCTTATAATTAAAAAGGAATTCAATTTTATTAATTACTGAGGCAGGAAAATGGGCTCAGTGAGTCTTACGAGTTTATAAAGCATTCTCAGCTTTTTATAGAACGGGCTTATATATATCGCATTCTCTAGCTAATGTCGAGGTAACCACACTACTCTAGTCTTCAAGCACTTCAGCTAATTGTGGTTTTTTTCTAAAAAAATTGTGGCAGCTTCCCCAAGCTGGAAGGGAGAAAAAGGAGGGGAGTGACATTGACTTCAGTGAAGGAGAATTATTTATACTTTGGTTCTGAAATCCATTAATTACCATCTGTGGGCAATATTTCTTTTATTCAACTTGGCGCTGTTGCAACACATGCACAATGTGTTCCTTTCTAGGCCACTGGGAAGTCTCAGGAGACCAAACCGCAGGCTGCAGAGGGAGCGGGGGTGTTGCGTTTCCATGTGCCACTTCATTTTCGGAGTTATTTAATCTCATCTCTGAAACAGGCAAATCGTCACTCTCTTTGGATGACTCTCCCAGGAAATCAAATCCCTTTGCTACCGTTCAGTTTGTATTTTCCTCAATTCAATTATCGTAGTCACATGGAGTCCCACTCCCCTGTTATAGTGTTTCATTAACAAGGTCACGGACAAGAAAGGTCCCGGCGGGGCGACAGCGTTTTCTGTGAGATCCTAAGTTCCCCAGAGAATGCAGGTCGTGTTTGACAGCAGTGTTAGGGGTTGATTTCCAACTCCTTTTATTTGGACAGTTTTTACATTTATTTATTTATACTTACAGTGCTTAGGAGAGCAGAAGGATGTCAGAGAGGCACTGTCAGGAATGGAGAAAGCTTAATTTATTGAAATATTTAGCCCTAACCGGTTTGGCTCAGTGGATAGAGTGTTGGCCTGTGGACTGAAAGGTCCCAGGTTCGATTCCGATCAAGGGCATGTACCTTGGTTGCGGGCACATCCCCAGTAGGAGGTGTGCAGGAGGCAGCTGATCGATGTTTCTCTCTCATCAATGTTTCTAACTCTCTATCCCTCTCCCTTCCTCTCTGTGAAAAATCAATAAAATATATTAAAAAAAGAGAAATATTTATGTTTCCCCCCTAAAGTTTCCCTTCTCTCGGGTATGCAAAGGCTACCAGGACCTCCTAGAAGTCTGTCTGGGGGGAGGAAAGCACAGGTACTGGAAGCCTCTTCTTTCTTTCACAAAACTTCAAGCCCGTTGATCAGGTGATGCTGGGTGTCCGGAGAGAGGGAAGACAGAGAGAGAGAGTTCTGAGGGGAGCAAGGGGAGACACACAGGAGAGATTTCTGGGGGAGGGATGAAGGGCTGCACATCCCTCTTTGCTTGCCTATGAGATGGTGTTGCAAAGAGGATTGGTATCTGGCTTCCACGAAGTGGTCCAGGGAAGCAGCCGCAAACGGGCATGGGCATAGCGGAGCCAGAGAGGCAGGCCACAGGTGGTGCGCCAAGAGGTCAACACCCTACATGTGGTGACAGGTTGTGAAGACAGTAAAGGGGAGGGCTCTTCCTGCAGGTCCCCTTTTCCTCCTGGCCCTGGCTCTTACCCCTGACCCACTCCCATTCTGTGGAGAGCCTTCCACTTACTGAAATCTTACTTTCCCTTCAAGGTCAAGTTTAAGTGTTATCTTCTCGGCTAAGTCTGTTCCGTTCACTCTGGCCCCTTATTCTGCTCCTTCTCAGAACTCTTCCCATAGTGACAGATGGCTCCCTGCAGAGAAGCACTTGAAGTACTAAAGTTTTCTCTCATTCGTTCAGTCCACGGACACGGAACTACTGTTGTGTGTGCCAAGCTCTGTTGTAGGCACCGGGGAGGGTACTGTGTGCAAAGGAGGACCCTGCCCTCAAAGTGCTTACATTCTAGCTGGGAGGAGATAGGATTGTAGCTCTTGCTCTTTAACGTGTGCCAGGCTCTTGTCCCAATTGAATTACAGGTCATGAGAAGGGGAGAGTCACTGAACACTGGCGGGCACAGCTCCCAGACCACTGCTCAAGAAGTGGTGCATCACAAAGTTCCCAGAATACACCGGAATACTGGGGCTCACTAGGTCATTAGGAAGAATAATCCAAAAAACAACAAACAAACAAACAAACAAAACAAAATAAATGCGCACACACACACACACACACACACACAAAGAAAAAGAAGAATCCATAGATGTTGGGCAGGATCCTATAAACCTCATCTCAGGTACAGTGAGATCTGATATTTTTCCACCCTAAAATTTATATTTTATTACTATTATAGCTAAAGACACCTGCATGTACATATCAACTTTTAATGTATTTCCTTTGACCTTAGAGTTGAATTTAGAATCCTCTCACAGCTTAGTAAGAGGCTATTGATGATTCCCGAGGTGCTTCATGTTCAAGAGTGTCTTTCTTGCTCCAGCTTGAATGTTGGCACTGTTGCAACACATGTTGGTTAAAGGAACTTTTTTATATGCAGGAGTCAGGAGTTGGCAGATGCATTTATAGCTTAATATCTTCCCAGGCCTAAGTGGGATGTTGGTTTGAAAATTTGGCTTCCCTGCCAACAGGAAGATAAAACATGGCAGTAAAGCAACTTAAGAGTGGGTGGTCCTTTTCCAAATTATTGGCATTGTCAAAAATTATTCCCCTGCAATATTGAAAGCCAACTATGACCCTTGGAGAAAGGGGTCTAGGGTCCGCATGGAACAGTGAAGATAGAACAAGAGGTTGATGGTTTCTAAGAAAAGCAATGATCTTACATTTGGTATTAGAATCTCTTGGTTAGACCATTACTTCTTGTGAGGCAGAGATCTCAACACAGAATTAGGAATTGTCTTATTTATTTTCCTTACAATGGTGTGTCAACAGCAAAGAAAGAAAAACCTAGATGAAGCAGGATAGTGGAAAAGAGACATTTGTAATAATTAACATGGTAAAGAAATAATTATGGATCTCAAATAGACCACAGCGGGATAGCAGATGCTACCAGCAATTGAGAGGAAACCTGGCTGGGCATGTAAGTGAAATAAAGATCTGTTCTTGCCAAGGCCACCCTTGGCAACTGAGGTTTCAAAGAGGGATATTAGGGCTTTCAAAGCTTCGTTTGCAGTTTGGCATGTAGAGTTTTGTTTTTAAAAAAGGAAAAGGGAGCTAATGTACAAAAAGACTCTCTTTTTCTCTGTGCATGCATTTTATATTATAGAGAGTTTCCGACTAAGAAAATAAATCTAGGATAGACTTCCCATTACAAAAAGTCAGTTGTTTGAGGGTTTATACAAAAAATGAGATTTTCATCCTCTTTTGGAGAGCTGACCCAGGACACACTGCGTCCTTCAGTCACAATACACACCAGGTGAAAGAACCCTAGGAGAATGACAAGGACAGTTGTCTTATGCCAATTTAATTCCAGCTTTACTTAGTAAGTGATGCTTCATGGCCACATTTGGGGTCCTTGAGCTTCTGTTTGCTAGATGGTGGTTAACCTGCCTTAGAGAAATCATGGGACCCCTCATTTTTTAGAGTGTTATCCTGTCAGGTACCAGTCTTTCTAGTTTTTCTCTGTGAAGTGATCATTTGACTTGAAGAGGGGGTACTGGACACACCAGCCAGTTTGGGATGTACTGTTCCTGTCCTGGCACAACAACGCTAGGTTTTCTTGGGAGATCTTGCCACCCTTGTCTCTCTGCTGGGTGGTAAGATGATTTCATAATCTTTGTAGGTTTCCCACAGATGCTGCGCCTCTTTCAGCCAAAAGCCATCATTTAAGTTTACTATGCTAATAATTTAGAACTAATTTCCGAAAATTGAATAGACAATAAAAATTAGGACAAGAACAGACGATATTAACTGAAAACAATATGAGTCACAGAGCACAGACATAAATTAAGTTTTCTGAATAGCATTCGGAGACCTAAAATACAAAACGAGCACACTTTGCTTGAGGCGAAAGAGGAATAAAGAGAAAGCTTTGCATTGCTACCATTTTCTGTGACTAGGAAACACTGGACCTCAACCATCTTGGGATTGCTAACATCTCACAAACTAGGTGAATTCCAAGTCTGATTAGGAGCAGAAATGACTGTCTGCAAACCATATTATGAACCACTTATTTCTACATGCTTCCAAGGCATGTTCGTGGTGGCAAAAAATTAGCTAATCAAGAAAACCGGCTGGGCAAACAATCCAATCCAGTGTGACAACTGAAGATTGGTTGTCTTAAAACAGCATAGGTATCCAATCATATGGACTCAATGGTCTCCATGTTCTTGAGTTCTTACATATACATTAAGGATGATCATGGCTTTACAATCCTCTGAGATAACCAAAAGGACCATGCAAAGTCAAGAGTGTCACGTTCTATCCTGGTACCCAAGGAAAATCCCAGAGCATTGTAGTTTGTACGATACCCTACTTAGTTTGTATATTAGACTGCGCTTCCTTCCCTTGTGAACCGGCCTTACATTCTGAAGTACAATAGAATGAAAACAGCACGTACCATGTTAATAATGACAGGCAATATGTGTTGTTATAAATGTGCCACAGTGTGATGCCCAAGTTCCTGCCTGATTAGGATAAGTTACTTACTGTATGATCAGGAACTAGAGGGACTGGCTGCATCACCATTTCTTTCTAGAAGAAGCAGGGAGTAAGGCGGGTGACCCCATAAGGGTCTGGGTACTGCGGAAATACAGTGCTGCCTTCCGGGATAGCCTACCTCTGTCTAAATTCTAGGCTCCCACGAGTGTAAAACGAAGATGTTTATTTTAGTATTCCTCTGTGTTCCAAATAAAACTACTGTGGAGTCACTCATGCCAATGGGACAGGACAGAACTGTCCTCTAACATTCAGAACAGGATAAGATCTGCTAATTAGCCCATAAATGTACTCAATGATATGAAGCCTCTGCCGAACTGGACGCAAGCATATGCAAAGCAAACATGCTGTTGGCTTCCTTACCAGCATCAGGAATATAAATGGAACAATTGAAGTTTTATGACTTTTTTTTTAAGTTACATTGCCAGAGAGTGCTCCAAGTATGCATCTGGGAACTTTGATGGTTGCTCTCTGTTCTTTTTTCAGGGAACCAAATTTTCATTTGGTAGAAGCCCATGGTTGGTTGGTTTCTTGCCTCTGGTTTTGAACTTATAAGTTCTCTAAAATGATTCAGAGGCCCACTTGGCTTGGGAATAGAGATAAGTAAGTGTTTTTTAAAAATATTTTTATTGATTCCAGAGAGGAAGAGAGAGATAGAAATATCAATGATGAGAGAGAATCATGGATCAATTGCCCCCTGCACACCCCCAAACCAGTCAGGGCATGTGTTCTGACCAGAATTGAACCCTGACCTCCTGGTTCATAGGTCGATGCTCAACCACTGAGCCACGTCGGCTGGGCAGAGATGTGTAACATTTTAGGGGAGAAACCCCTGCCTGGTTTCAATCAGACAGCTCTGATCTTTTTCAGATATTGTAAGGTTTTCTTGGTAGGGAGGGGATTTTCATTGTTTAAAAATGTACTTGAAAATATTTTTTAGAGAATATTGTGCTAAAAAACCTATGTAGCTAAGTAAACCAACATCTCAAAATGGGAGTTAGTTCATACCCCTTAAGGGCCCTGGAATGAACCAAAGTGAGCACTGTGCAAAACCAAGGGGCTCAAAGCTGTGTGGGCCTGATAGAGACAGCAATGGCACTTGGGAAAGCCGCTCACAGCTGGGGAGACCTTCCCCAGCCTGTAATGAAAGCCCACATGGAGGTCTTTGTTAACTCCCAGATCACATCTAAACGGAAAACTGGCAATGATGATCTTGTGTGCATGTCATCTCTGCGGAAGTGACTGCTGAGGGACATGCTTTACTTGAAATCAGCCAACACGTAATATAGAACCTGACGCATTCTTTGTGGCTATGCCCACCATGGGTTTACACCAGAATCCGATGTATTTGGCCTGTAGATTACAACCAAGGATTATTTGCTTTTTGGAAGAGTTTTGTCTTAATGAGAAGGAATATCAATTTGTATGCTTTGTTCTCAGAATTAAGAGGAGTAAGTTTGGGATTGAAAAAGACACTTTAGCCCTGCCAGTGTGGCTCACTGGTTGAGCATCGACCTATGAACTAGGAGGTCACAGTTCGATTCCTGGTCAGGGCAGATGCAAGGGTTGCGGGCTCGATCCTTGGTTGGGGACGTGCGGGAGGTGGCTGACAGATGATTCTCTATCATCATTGATGTTTCTATCTCTCTCTCCCTCTCCCTTCCTCTCTGAAATATATATATGGAAAAGACACTTTAAAAATGGATTGCTAGCTACTAATGGATTATCCCAGGGCTAAAAGCAAGGCCACATTTTTTTAAAAAGTTAAAACTAAAGTTTAACATCTTTGTTTATTGGGAGATAAAAAGGTACATTCCCCTTTGATCTGTTCCTACAAAGGAGAATGTTAAATGTTTTACAAATAGACTTGTCCAATAAATTCCTTTATGGGAACACAGCCTAGGAAATATTTAGAGATGAAAAAAAAGACTATGTACAAGAATGCTTTGGCTTTATTTATAAAGAGGAAAAATAAGAAACTACTTAAATATCCAGCAAAGGAATTCAGTTAAGTAAATTATGGTACATTCATATATTGTAATTTTACATAGCCTTTCAACATTATATTTTGAAGACCAATTATTTTAAAAAATTCTGATATAAATGTTAAGTGAGCATACATTTTCTATTGTGATACATTTAGTGTGAATGGTAAGTAAATCAAATTTAATACCTATATGTTTACAAATGTATAGATAAAAGTCTAAAAAGACAATAAAATTTATCTCAATATTTGTAGCATTTATCTCAGTGCGTTGGAATTAATAATAATTTTAAAATTTAAAAAATTTTCCTCTGGACCTTCTTTTATTTGCATACATGCTTTATTAAGAGAATAGATTATTTTTAGAATCAGGGGAAAAAAGCTAATTATGTAGCAAGATACTTATGCAGGCAGAAGTTGACATACTTTTTTCTGTGAGAAAATCTATGAGAGAAAGGAACTTGGAGTCGCTAGGGAGGAAGCGGGTAATCTGCCTGGGAATTCTCAGAGCATCAGGAGAAAAGGAGACCCAGATCTGAGTTCCTGCTTCCTGATTCAAAGTAACTGAAACTGTTGGGTGGGTGGACAGCTCTCCCCATGACCCAATGACATCGTCATCACAAGGATAAAAAGAGGCAGCGCCAGTGGTTGTCAAAGAGGACTGGTATCTGTGACTGGTGGGGTGAAGACAGGTATCTGACCTGCCTGACCAGTTAGTTTCTAGTTCTAGCCTGATGCTTTAGATTTTTTTAAAAATGCACCTCAGGGACAGTCAATATTATTCCTGAAGTGGTCTCTCTGCTAAGAAGAGGCATTCTTTGAGAAGGGAAGATGTAGACACAAACTATTTAGCTGAAACCTTAAAAGAAGATGTAAACATATTTTGTACCACCCTTTTTTTAAAATAAAAGGATAAATTAGCCAAGAACAGATACAAGCAAGATGTGGAGAAAAAGTTCTATAAAATGAGATGAAATGGTATAATAAAAGGCAAGAATGATTGAAATTAGAACAACCCCCTCAATAATTATAAAAATAAAACAACCAGATTAGAAATATTGAGATTATATAAATAGTAATGAAAATAATTAGCTTAAAGAATATTCCAGATAAATATTGTTAATATTTTATGTATCCTTTGAGATTCTCCGACTGTATGCAACTTTTTTTTTAATTGATCCTCACCTGAGGATATTTTTCCATTGATTTTTAGGGAGAGTGGAAGAGAGAGGGAA
Source organism: Myotis brandtii (assembly GCF_000412655.1). Taxonomy (NCBI): domain Eukaryota; kingdom Metazoa; phylum Chordata; class Mammalia; order Chiroptera; family Vespertilionidae; genus Myotis; species Myotis brandtii. The sequence goes on along the minus strand of NW_005354247.1, from coordinate 906,558 downwards.
AGACAGAGAGAAACATCGATATGAGACAAACACATCGATTGATTGCCTCCTGCACCACCCTCAGCTGGGCCCAGGCTGTGGAGAAGCCTGCAACCAAGGTACATGCCCGTGACTGTAATCAAATCTGGGACCCTTTGGTTCACAGGCCAATGCTCTATCCACTGAACCAAACTGGCTAGGTCTGTATGCAACTTTTTTAACTTAAAAATTTATCAGATGTGGCCTGGCCAGTGTAGTTCAGTGGTTGAGCGTCGCCCTATGAACCAGGAGGTCATGGTTCAATTCCCGGTCAGGGCATATGCCTGGGTTTCGGGCTCGATTCCCAGTGTGGGGTGTGTAGGAGGCAGCCAATCAATTATTCTTTATTATCATTGAGGTTTCTATCTCTCTCCCTCTCCCTTCCTCTCTGAAATCAACGTAAAATATTTAAAAATTTACCAGACATGTATTTGTATATCAACAAATATAGCTGGACATCATCTCTCTCAATGGCTGTGTAGGATTCCATTCTATGGTGTAGTGACAGTTTTTAACATTCGGATTGTAGTGATCTAACTTGGGGGTTGGGCTTATGATGGTGAACAGCATTCTGTCTGTAAGTGAAAACTTTCCTCTACAGATGTTTTTCCTCTTCTTGTAAAAATACAGCAACCAGGGCCATTCTCATATTCAGAGTTAAGATAATAAAATTCCCATGAATTAAAAGATAATTTTGTGAAGGTCAGCAGGACCCAGGCAGAAGAATATTCTGATTTACTAGACTTGTCTCCCTATCGTGGATAAGATAGTTGAGCCAATGTTAGTTTGACTTACTCTTCTCTTCTGAGTCTTAAAGTGAAATATATACCAGAGACATACTGCCCTGTTCCTCCTGATAATAGCCTTGATCTGGGATAAAAAGTGATCTATGCTGGTGGACAGAATCTGGAGAGACACTGTAAATGCTGTGAGCTCTGGATACACTGTCAGTATTACCTCTATCTTACCTGGATGGAACCCTGCTCAAACTTTTCCTTCTAAGTCATGTAAACTTGTAAAGCCTCTGGTCTTATGTAGATGACCCAGAAGTAAAATACATCCATTCTGAAGAGAAACATATCTGGACCCATGAAAGTTCTTAAATATATATATATTTGATTTCAGAGAGGAAGGGAGAGGGAGAGAGATAGAAACATCAATGATGAGAGAGAATTATTGATCGGCTGCCTCCTGCACCTCCCACACTGGGAATTGAGCTTGCAACCCGGGCATATGCCCTGGAATTGAACTGTGACCTCCTGGTTTATAGGTTGATGTGAAACCACTGAGACACGCCAGCCGGGTCCATGGAAGTCTTTAATTAGGACAAGGGTGAGAAAGTTTGGGGAGAGGGGGGAATGTCACTGGCAATAGCTATAGCTTTAATATATTTTTAGATGCAATAATTAGAATGATTTTTCTTTTTAAAAATATGGTGGTAAAAGAGCTTAAAATAACTGAACTGTTCAGGGGGACTAAAGAAAATTAAAACAGACTGGATCATAACTTATTTAGCCAATTTTAAAAAATAGATAACCCTTTAGTTTATGTCTGGATCTTTTTTGTTTGGCCTGCAAGCATCCTTGTACATACATCTTGTACATTTATTCGAGTATACCCTAAAATAATTGCTTCAAAATGCAATTGCTGGGTAAGAATTTGCAAAACATTAAAGTTTTTTATATATATTGTTAATTTGCCCTTTAATAAGATCATTTATATTTCTAAAAAAATTCATGAGAATGGTTATTTCCTTAATATTATCCCCAACATTATGTATTATAATTATATTAAAAATTTAAAATTTGCCTAATCTGACATGTAAAAGAATGGCACATCATTGTTTTACTTTTAGGTTATTCCTAATAACAATGATCATGATAATCATTATCACTAGTATTTATTTAGGACTAATGGTGTGGCAATCACTATAATAACCACACATCATATTTTCCTCTTAGAACAGTACAGTGAGGTAGGTCCTGTTAATTCATAGACCATTTATAACTTTTTGGGTTAATTTCTGTTTTTGTCTTTTGTCTATTTTTCTTTTCTTGGTGTATAAGTGCACCTTGAACAATAAGGACATTAGCCTTTTCCTTATAATCTCTTTCTTTGGGAAATATGTCTTTATTGGTGTTTCTCTTGGTCAAAACTAATTGATAAGTTAGAAAGTATTAAAAAATTTGAAACTGAATAAAACAGAAATGAACCTCAATGTATATCAAAATGCTAACATGACCACACAGAACAAAAATAATTAATCTAAGTTGAAGTTTAAGTGTAGTACATTGATGCATACCCTCAGTGGAATATATTTTAAAGCCAAAAAGAACCATAAAAAATTAAATTACTTAGTAAAATTTTTGTTAGTAGCGGTATTGACATATAATTTTGAAATTATTTGTGCATATTTTAGAACTGAACAAATGAGAATAGATAAATATAGATATTGATATTGTTGGGAAACAGGCTCTTAGCGATAAAGGTGGTACTCTGAGTGGGATAAGAGATGAAAGATCTGTGGTATTTTATTAGAATTGGAAATACTAGTGTGAACTTATGATTTCATACTTATTATGTTTGTCTCTCTAAGCAACCTCTGGGTTTGTAAATACGGTCCAACAGGAAGCAGGCTGCACAAACAAGCTCCGTAGTCCCCAAGAAACATTTACTCTCCAATGCCCTTCAGATGTGACTGGGGGGCCCCTCTGCAAGGAATTACCTCCCCCAGCTCCTGGGGGAAGGTATCCACTCCCACCTCTTCAACATTCTTCATTTGTCTTGTCCAAGATTCCTAATAGACTAGTCTCATGAAGAACACTACAATTAAATTGATTACCCACCTCCCCTAAAACTAACATTAAGAGATTATGAAATCATTAGAATGAATTCCATCATCTGTTGATTCCCTAATAATTCCTTGTTTCTCTCCATCTCTGACTCTGAGTTTATTCCTCATCACTCTGACCTTACCTGGTGGAATGCCTCATTAAGACCTAGTTATGACACCTGGTGGGGTTACAGTTGCTGTTTAAATGTTGGGGGAATGCTATGAAATTGAATACAAATAATTTATTTGGGAGGTGAACCCAGTAAATACTGGGGAGGGGGTGGGGAAATGAGATTGAGAAGTGAAGGAAGAACATAAAGAATGCATTTTCAGGCATATTAATATAGTGGGTACCGGGGCTTAATCCCACTAAGGAACTTGGGAGACAGTACAGGACATACCTCAGAGTCACCCTCTCTGAGGGGTGAGGAAGCTGGAGAAGTTACTCACCATCTCCCCATGTATCTTTGGTTCGTGGCTGCTTTCAGGGACATTAACTCTTTGACACTCTGCCTCACCCTGCTTGATAGCCTGCTCCCAAAGTTAAATAAAAGCCCTGGGATTTTTACTACAGAGAGGTAATGTTTGGGCAAGTACTGATAATGTCTGCCCCAGGGTGATCCATGCTTAGATTTTCAGGTATGTGCTTGATAAATTTCCTATTTTTTAAAAAAATATTTTTATTGATTTCAGAGAAGAAGGGAGGAGAGAGAGAGAAACATCAATAAGGAGAGAGAATCATTGATCGGAGGCCGGGCCCACAACCCAGGCATGTGCCCTTGGCCAGAATCAAACCCGGGACCCTTTAGTCCGCAGGCCGACACTCTATCCACTGTGCCAAACCTGCTAGGGCATATTTTTCTTTAAGAAAATTTGACTTGGGTATATATCACTTTTTGCCAACTGATTGCTAACTAATCCATATAGCAGATAATATATTGCATACCTATATATATATTATATCTGCAATGATATATAACCACAATATATCACTGTAAAATTATTGTGAGAAATTCCAAGAAGAATCCAATGCAGGACCCACATTAAAAATATTAATTATTCTGATTAATAATAGTCATCACTTGTTAATAGTTATTCTTTGAATTTAGTGGCCACCTACTATACTTTGGTCCCTATACCTTAGTCATTTGTATGATACTAAAAATAGTTACATTTAATGAGTCCTTAATTTGAGCCAAGATTTTTAATTGTATTATTTTGCTTCATACATATGTTATTTTATTGGCAAGGGAAGAATTAAGGATGCCAATCAGCTGACCTTGAGACAGGGAGATTACTCTGGATTACCAGGATGGGCACAATGTATTCATGGACCCTACAAGGAGAGTCAGCATCGGAGGAGACCTGAAGATGCTATGCTGCTGACTTTGAAGATGGAGGAAGAGGCGTGAGCCAAGGAATGCAGACGGTCTCTGAGTTGGAAAAGGTAGGGAAACATGCCAATCAGCTGACCTTGAGACAGGGAGATTACTCTGGGTTACCAGAATGGGCACAATGTATTTACAAGGACCCTACAAGGAGAGTCAGCATCAGAGGAGACTTGAAGATGCTATGCTGCTGACTTTGAAGATGGAGGGAGAGGCATGAGCCAAGGAATGCAGACGGTCTCTATGAGTTGGAAAAGGTAAGGAAACATATTCTCCTAGGCCAGTGATGGTGAACCTTCTGAGCTCGGCGTGTCAGCATTTTGAAAAACCCTAACTTAACTCTGGTGCCGTGTCACATATAGAAATTTTTTGATATTCGCAACCATAGTAAAACAGGAGAAAACAACCCCAGGGAAGTCTTTACCCAAGACTAGGCCAGAGCTTATCAGGCTAAGCTTCCACTCAAATAAAACATCTAAAAGCAATCCTACCTGTCAAAGAAAAACCTTTCTCTTTCTTTCTCATGGTGTGCTTCGGTGATGCGCCCTTGGCATCTGAGTGGTGACATAGAACCCTTCTAAGTGACCTCATATCAAACCACCATTCTTTCTGGAACCTTGGGAGAAGCTAGTTCTCTAGACCAGTGGTTCTCAACCTATGGGTTGCGACCCCTTTTGCGGTCAAACGACCCTTTCACAGGGATCATCTAAGACAGTGGTCAGCAAACTGCGGCTCGCAAGCCACATGTGGCTCTTTGGCCCCTTGAGTGTGGCTCTTCCGCAAAATACCACGTACGGGTGCGCATGTACAGTGCGATTGAAACTTCGTGGCCCATGCGCAGAAGTCGGTATTTTGTGGAAGAGCCACACTCAAGGGGCCAAAGAGCCACATGTGGCTTGCGAGCCGCAGTTTGCTGACCACTGTCTTAGATGATCCCTGTGAAAGGGTCGTTTGACCGCAAAAGGGGTCGCAACCCATAGGTTGAGAACCACTGGTCTAGAGAACTAGCTTCTCCCAAGGTTCCAGAAAGAATGGTGGTTTGATATGAGGTCACTTAGAAGGGTTCTATGTCACCACTCAGATGCCAAGGGCGCATCACCGAAGCACACCATGAGAAAGAAAGAGAAAGGTTTTTCTTTGACAGGTAGGATTGCTTTTAGATGTTTTATTTGAGTGGAAGCTTAGCCTGATAAGCTCTGGCCTAGTCTTGGGTAAAGACTTCCCTGGGGTTGTTTTCTCCTCATAGTATAATAAATGTTTTAAAAATAATGCTTTTAGTGATGAGAGAGAGAGAGAGAGAGAGAGAGAGAGAGAGAGAGAGGAGGGAAAGGGAGAGAGGGATAGAAACATCAAGGATGAGAGAGAATAATTGAGCAGCTGCCTCCTACATGTCTCTCTCCACCTCCATTGGGGATCAAGACAGCAACCTGGGCATGTGGCCTGACTGGGAATTGAACCATGACCTCCTGGCTCATAAGTCAATGCTCAACCACTAAGCCACACCAGCCAGACCAGTCACTTTCTTTTTGAAATCTAATATTACAATTAACCCTTGAGCAATGCAGCTGTAGGGGTGCTGACCCCCTCACTACCATCACCTCTACCCTTCACCCCCCACTTCAGTAAAAAATCCACATATAACTTTTGACTCCCTAAAAACTTAAGTTGTCCCTCCCTCAGTATCTACAGGGGCTTGGTTCCAAGACCACCACAAATACCAAAATCTGTGGATGTTCACGTGTCCTATATAAAATGATGTAGTTCAATGTATGCAGTCTGCCCTCCTCATCCACCGACTGCAAATAGAAAACAATACAGGTATTGAAAAAAATCTGCATATAAGTTGACCCACACCATTGAAACCTGTTTTATTCAAGGGTCAACTGTATTCTTCACTTTAAACATAGACTACCAGACAATATAATCTTAATTTTCTGCCAGAAAATTAAATACCACTTTTATTATTTTAACAGAAGTTGAACTATCTGAATACAGATTAAATTTGTTGTGCTTTGAAGAAATATCTTTCATCTAGCTTTATATTGGTGTATTTGGTATTTTATAGTATTTACTCAACTTGGTATGTTGACTTTAATATGAACCTATTTGAGAAAGTGTTTCTAGTTGTTATGACTATGACACTTCCAAAGTATTAGGATATTTTTTCGTTCGTAAATCACACAATAACCAAGTTATCCCATAGTGTCAAGGGTTATGGGGTAACTGTTGAGATCTGACTCAGTTTCTGATGAAAGAGATTGGTGGGGAGGCAGGTTTTATCTGAAGGAACAGCTATGTAAAAATCAAGTATATATTCAAAGAATTTCTCTGATAATGAAGATAGTCACTTGGCTGTCTTATCTTAATATTAGAATCAGGCCTCATCAAGGTCATGGTTATCTGTCCACTCAGTAGGTGGTTTTTATTTCTTCATGCTGAGCAGCAAGGAGGGGAATGAGAAATGAGAATTGGAAAAAGAAACCTCAGGGTAGATAATCTATCTAAATTCATTTGGATTGAGCATGCTAACTAATAATAAATATTTTTGAACCTACAGTAATCATCTCCCCAAGAATGCTTGTATTGGACTTACCTGCCTCTACATGCCAGTATATGAGTGATTAAACAGTAATATTTGACAAAGTCCCCTTCTCTACTCTTAAATTAACTAACATTCCCCAGAAACAATTTTTTTTCAGTTTCATGTCAGGATGCAATTGAAGTTCAAATTTCATTTTGCCATGAGCATTTTGAGATTGCTAACTTTTGTATATTTGTTTAAATACAAAATTGCTATTTTTTTATAGGAAAGAGTGTGTTTTTTGTTATTGTTTTATTTTGGGGAAAGAGACCTTTTATATTAATGCACTCTGACCTCCTGTGCCTCTCATACCATTAGTCTTCAGTTTTCTAATAGATCTGGTTGCTTCTCAAGGCTCTAGGTGCATACTGTTGATTGGTTTATTGGGCTACTACTTGATGGGGGCAAAGATATTTCAAGCATTGGAGACGGACACTCAGGAAGACTTGAAAAATACCTTTGAGGTTGCCAGAAAAACTTTCTTGAGAAACTATGCCAACATAACTCCAGAAGAACTTGAAGTCTTTTTGCAGGTAAGAGCTAAAGGGGTTTTGCTTTGAGAGTTATAAATTTGCCAATTGTGTAAAAGAGAGCTGTAGATAAAAGATTTTATAGAAAGCCTTCCTATGTGTTTTACCTAAGTTTATGTAAATAATAATATTAGTTTTTTGTCATCCGAAGAGAGGTGAAAAAAAATAAAGATAAGCCCTTATAGTGATAGGAGTCATAAAGACAACAGAATGCAAAGGGATGCATTATGCTAAGTGAAATAAGCCAGTCAGAGAAAGATAAATATCACATGATCTCACTCATTTATGGAATATAATGAACAACATAAACTGATGAACAAAAACAGATCCAGAGACAGAGAAGCAATGATCAGAACGTCAAACCTCAGAGGGAAGGCAGAGGAAGGTGAGGGGAAAGGGGAGAGATCAACCAATGGACTTGTATGCATGCATATAAGCCTAACCAATGCACACAGACACCAGGGGGGTGAGGACATGAGTGTGGGGGGAGGCAATGGGGCAATAAAGACACATATGTAATACCTTAATCAATAAAGAAAAAAAATCAATGGAAAAAAAAAGAATGCAATAGGTAAGAGAGATCCAGGAAAGAGGAATAATGACAGAGAAGATACTGCAAGGGCATAGGAACAATAAAAGACAGCTTGAGGGTCAGGAGAGAGAATACCTAGTATTGGACTAACTCTCCCATTTGTAACAATTATAAAACAAAAAAAAAACACACAAAAATAACTGACTGAAAACACAGGAGTATAAGCAAAGTACGCTGGACCCAAAAGGGCATGGCCATTTGAAGAAAGCACAGGAGCTGAGCTCCACATTTCCTTAGGTTTTCCTCTGGAGGCACTTCCTAGTTAACTCAGCTTGTTGCAGGGCAATGAGCCCTTGCAGAAAGCTAGTCTGACTGGGTTGAAGTGACAAGAAGTCAGAAGTTGAGGCCTGTGACAGTGGTTGGAACTGAGGGAGAAAATCCCGGAGAGGAGGAGCCCTCAGAGTGCAAAAGCTCCCACATTCCCAACCTGCTATGAATTCCTCTCAAGCTGTTGTCTGACTCCAAAGTTGTGCCAAGTAAGACCTTAGAAAAACAAATGAAAGGAGCATCTGGGACCCTAAAGATCTCTGCAGAGACTTTAGCAGCCCTTTGCTGCCGGGGAGACAGTCATTGGACTTCAAGGCTCTCCAAATCAGAGGGTCTTGGTAAACACCCCAGGCTTTCTGTCGAGATCCCAGAAACACTACATCCTAGAAGAAACAGTGAAAATAGAGCGAGCCCCAACAAAGGCTGAAATGAACTCAAGAGGATCAAGGTGATCTATGGCCTTCCAGCTGCCTGCCAAAACACACAAAACCTTCATTGAAGGAAGATAACATTATTGAGAATCTACACACTTTCATACACAATGGTCAGCATCAATTAAAAGTTAGGAAGTATGATGAAAAGTACCAACAGGTTACTGGAACCTAAGTGAAACCATAGATATTAGAAAGAGACTCACCAATAATTTGATGTGGAGTTATCGAAAGTCTGTAAATATGGTTAGTAGTTTAAGAAAATCTAGGAAAGGGGAGAGAATTAGAGTACATGTCTGGAATTCTTTTAAAAAGCATCAAACCTATGTTGTAGAGTTGGAAAACGTATTAGTGGTTACAGAGGTGAGAGAGGAGGTGGTATGGGTGGATATGACTATAAAGGAGTTGACATGAGGGAGATTATTGTGTCTTAATAGAATAGCTCTGTATTTTTATTGTGATGGTGGTTACATAAACCACAATGCACTTAAAAAAACAAACCCACAGTTTTCTTGAGATATTATTCACATACTATACAATTCACTTATTTGAAGTTTACAACTCAGTGGTTTTCAGTTTATTCAGAGTTGTACAATCATCATTTTATGCTATTTATTTTTTCTGGTTTTGCTATCAGAGTTATGTGAGTCTTAGAGAACATAGCAAATGAAACTCCTTCCTTCTCTCCCTCCCTCCTTCTCTGCCTTCCTTCCTTCCTTCCTTCCTTCCTTCCTTCCTTCCTTCCTTCCTTCCTTCCTTCCTTCTTTCCTCCCTCCCTCCCTCCCTCCCTC
>NW_005354247.1:879630-896988 GCF_000412655.1 Myotis brandtii | reverse complement strand
TTCTTTCTTTCTTTCTTTCTTTCTTTCTTTCTTTCTTTCTTTCTTTCTTTCTTTCTTTCTTTCTTTCAACTGTTATATATATATACCTGACCCATGTCTAATAAATGAGGCTGGGCTTGAAGCACCTTTGGGAGTTCTATGTGAAAAGCAGCATCACCTCCATGGCAACTTGCCCTTATTTTTCTTTTGAGTTTGAGGTTTTTTTGTCTGTTTCTTTAGCAATCAATTTCATTTCTTTTAGAAATTCTTCACAATTTGGATTTACCTATGATTCCTGCTTTTCAATATGTGTTTTACTATTTTGTATCCTTTAGTGTTATTTTAATGGGGTTTTAAGTGAGCAGGCAAAAAAAAGAAAAAAAAAAAGAAAAAGAAAAAGAAAGAAAAGGAGCCCAATCCACTGCTTTAAATCACAGGATCACAGGTAGCCCTAATGTGGTCTATGCCATTCTCTGTACACTATTAACAAATGATCATGGTGTCTACCATTTCCATCCACAACCTACACACATGCCTTCCACAGACTCACTAAATAACAGGGCAATAATTAAAATCTGTTCACAATCTGCTCTCATCTTATATAATGTACAGCATCATTTGCCACAGTTGATCAGTCTCTCCTTCTTGATATACTTTCTTCACACAGTTTCTAAGACACCACACTCTAATTCTGATTTTCCTTCTATTTTACCAGTTCTTCCTTCTTCATTGCCTTTGCTGATTCCATTCTTCTCAATTTTAAAGAGTTCCTGGGGGCTCAGTCCTCAAATTTTTTCTTCTCTATTTTTACTCACTTCCTCTGTGGTTCTTCTATCTCATGCATGGCCTTACTAGTAAGTACTATGTACATGCCAATAACTCCCAAATGTTTATCTCCAGTTGAGGCCTTTCCCAGACATTACAGATTGTATATCTACTTTTCTATTTGAAATATCCACTGAGATATTTGACAAAATATTCAGACTCATAATTTCCAAAAATGAACACCTGCTCTTTTGCTTTGAAAGGAAAATTTGCTCCTACCCCTAACCACCACAGCCTTTCTTACTTCAGTTAATGGCAACTCCATTCTTTTCTGTTTGTTTGTTTGTTAAGCCTCACTCGAGGATATTTCTCCATTGACTTTTAGGGAGAGTAGAAGAGAGAGAGAAAGACAGAGAGAAACACTGATGTGAGAGAAACACATAGATTGGTTGCCTCCTGCACAAGCCCCAACCAGGGCCTGGTGCGGGGAGGAGCCTGCAACCCAGGTATGTGCACTTGACTGGAATCGAACCCAGGACTTTATCCACTGAGCAAAACCAGCTAGGACAGCTCCATTCTTTAAGTTGCTCAGATAAAAAGTCTTGACTATGCTCTTTCTCTTGGACTCAGCTTTAATCTCCCAGAGACTCCCACTGGCTGCGCTTCAAAACCACAGAATCTCACTGCTGCTCATCACTGTCACTGTTCTACCTGGTCTCATTGAGTCACCATCTGGTCCTTTCTGGAGCTTCTGGAGTTTTGCCGTATTCTCCTAACAGAACTCCTGGCTTCACTTTGCGCACTATATAGAGTGTCCCAAAAATGTTTACACACACTTTGAATAATTATAGAGTCAGTGTTCATTAAAACACATTTCATTTTCAAACTTGAGCTATCAGCTGTTAAAGTGTGCATACATTTTCTTGGAACACCCTGTATTCTCTTCTAAGTCCAGCAGCCAAAATGATCCTTTTGTGGTCTTTTAAGTATATAAGTCACCTTCTTTGCTCAAAAACTTTCAGTGACTCTCTCCATTTCATTCAGATGAAAAGCTATAGTTCTTTGAGCTTCCATGATCCTGTGCTCCTCCTCTATTTCCTCTCTTACTTCTTTTTCCCTTATGCTGCCCTCATCTTTGTTCTGCTCATACTCATACTGCTGGATGTTTCTAGAATATTCCAGGCTCTCACCTTAAGGCTCGTAGTTGTTTCTTCTGCTTGGAATTCTCTCTCCTCAAATACTTGTTTGGCAAACTTTCTCACTGCCTTCATGTCCTTGTTCAAATCTTGTCTTGTCAGTGAGGCTTTCTCAGTCTACTCCTCAACCCCTAGCACTCCTGTTCTTTCTTACACTACTCTGCTTGATCTCTTAGTGCCTCCTAACATATTATATATGCTTAAGTTTATTTCCCCCTGCTAGAATCTAAATTCCACAAAGGTGGATTTGTGTTCTACATTCTTTAAGGGAAAGATCATACATTTATCAAAATAATGCTTACTTCTTTTTGTTTTGTTTTAACTTAGAAGCTGAGTTTTGCTGTAAAATATGGAGTCATCCCCATAAAAAATGGAACAGTTTATATTAGTTGGACATTAGTAAACTCTTTTTCATTTGTGGCATCAACACTAACCACAATAGGTAAGTAAGATACTTTATGTTCAGTTTAATTTTTTTTTACTTAGGATGCCAATTATTAAAATTTTTATCACAGCTAGAACTTTCTCTACATGAACTGTACCCCTTCTACCTCCAAATTCAGAACCTGCATTGTGTGTGTGTGTTCACTTACTTTAATAACACTACATTTACCATGTTATCACCATGGAATGTAATTCAGGTTAGAATTTCACAAGTGCAATAAAGCCTTCTGTAGTACACCAAAGTTTTTGTATAATGTCTTTCCAGAGCTTGCTCTTGAATCATTCATCACTTTCATTATAGGTAATTTGTTTAGTTTAACATTTATGATTCTTACAGAAAAAATGAACATACTGCACATATTTAAAAACTGTTTTTCATTACCTTTGTGTTAGCACTTTAAAGACATATATTTATTTCAAGGTGACATTTAAAAATTATTCTAATATAACAGCAGCAAAAATATAATTCTGCAATTAGAAAAGAGCTAAACTGGGATCCATATTATCTTATGTTTACAAGTGTGACTCTAAAATAAATACTACCTTCTAGCAGCTGTTATCAGCATGTTAGATTTGGTTTAAACACACACACACATGTTCAGTTGGGGAGGTTTGTAATATTATATGCCATCTACTATTCTGAAAGGGTTCTTTAAGAGCCAACCAGCCCTAAAAACTCAACTCCTCATTCAGTCCACAAGGCAGGCAGAAAAAAGTCAAAGTTACTGGGGCCAACAGGATTCCTACATAACATCAAAAGCATGTGAGATTCTGCAGCAACTGGGAGTATTTCAGGATTGGCATATTGTTCTTACTTAGAACTAATTTCACCAGAAGAGTTTAATAAGGTGGACATTTTACCACTATCAAGTGCATTTAAAAGTGATATGTTTCTTATGTGCTAAGCTGACTCCCCTGAATGACCTAGCTCGTGAACTAGTCACTAGTAATTTAGTCACCTGGCAAACCAAGCCTGCAAAAAAGGAAGCCAATATTCAAATTAATGTGTTATTGTCTGACCCTCTCAAATGATTTATTTTCAACATAAACATATAACCTCACTGTGAGATGTCTAACTATAGCAAACACCACCAACAAGACCAAGACAGCATCTCTTCTGCTATGGTTTAGGTTTTGCCCAGAATTCCTTATACATGGAATAGCCCATGCCAAGAGTCATTGCTCCCACAACAAAACCTTGGGCTGTCACATGCATGTGGAGATTTTAGTATTTCTCCTGTTCTTCAATTTATATAATCCATATGCAATGATTGCTGCAAAACCTGCCATTCCAATAGGGACAAATGCTTCCTCTTTAGCTTTTCGGATAAATTTAGATCCCCAACCTTCATCATATGAAGAAAAAGAAACATCTGTGTTGGTTGACATACTGATTGAAGAATCTTCCAAACCCAACAGGACCTCTCAAACTCCAGCCTGCTTCTCCCTGCTTTTGTTTTTAAGATGATGTTTCATCAATACATGTAGCCTTCCCTCTATTTTGTATTTTTAAATCCTTTTCCTCTTTGATAACAAAGTCTATGAGCCTTTTCTCTTTGGGTGGTATTGGCAATGGGATTTCCATCTAGTCTTCCAACATATTAGTTAAATAAGTAGCAAACCCCAGAACCAGCCAGATTTTTCTAGGACTTCTGAAAGAATGATGATGTCTACTTGTTTCTCTTAAATTCAGGAAAAATTTAGCTAGAGGATTGTGTGATTTAAAAACCACAGGTTCCTGCTAAACTTTAGATAATTCTAAGATATTTTATTATCAACTAAGAGCCATTAGGGTTTATAAAAAACAAGCATAGCTTAAGATAGCTGTAGCCAAAGACCCTCAGGAGATTCCTGGAAAATACCACTTCAGACTGCCAGAGACCTTTGGCACCACCATGGAACTTTCCTTTTTGTGGGAACAGAGAAGGCTAATAAGTGATGACTGTTATTCTCAAGGACAGCATGCTCAAATCTATTTTCCCTTACTAAAAATAGGATGCATATTCACAGTTATGGAGAGTGTTATATGCCTGCCAACTCCCAGCAAAATGGTTGTGTTTGTTCAGAAATCATTCTCACTTGCTTATTATAGTTCAATGAAAGAATTGGGAGAATCTTGAATTTCATGGGGTTGAATGAGGTCAGAGTGCTGGTATTGGATATCACATGACCCATGGTTTCTGCCCATGGAATAACATCCGGGGTCTGAACATCCCTCTCACCTTGCGGCATGGCCTGCTCACAGAGGCCCAATTGAATGGTGGGCCTGCATTTTGTCATCGGATCGCCAAGCCCAGTGAGCCACTCCAGCTCTGGGCCACAGCAGATGAAGCCTCTTAGCTCCAGGCAGCTCTACAGCCTTCAAGGGCTCTGTTCGGCAAGGAATTAAGGGAGTTGAAAACATTTGGCCATTCTCTATCATCTTGATGCTCTGATATTTTTATATTGAGATAGAATCAATGTACCACCTTGCCTGAAGAATGAAGGCAGTCCTACTTTGCAGTTCTGAAAAGATTCAATAAGCCTACTTTTTGCCTTTTTTTTTTTTTTCCTTTTTATTGAATTTATTGGGGTGACACTAGTTAACAAAGTTATACAGGTTTCAGATGCATAATTCTACAACACATCACCTGTATATTGTATTGTGTGTTCACCCCCCCGAGTCAAGCCTCTGTCTATTACCATTTATACTCCTATACCCTCCTCCACCTCTCCCTACCCAACCTCCCCCCAGGAATCACCACACTGTCGTCCATGTCCATGAGTTTTTTTTTCTTTTGGGCTCAGTCCCTCCACTGCCCCATCCAGCCTCCCACCCCTGAGAGCTATCAGCCTGCTCTCTGTCTCTGAGTCTGTCACTATTTTGCTTGTTACTCATGTTGCTCATTAGGTTCCAAATAGGAGTGAGATCATATGGTACTTGTCTTTCTCTGACTGGCTTATTTCACTTAACATAATGCTCTCTAGGTCTATCCATGCTGTCCCAAAGGGTAAGATTTCCTTCTTTTTAACTGCTGAGTAGTATTCCATTGTGTAAATATACTACAGCTTTTTTATCCACTCATCTACTGGTGAACACTTGGGCTATTTCGAAATCTTGGCTATTGTAAATAATGCTGCAATGAACGTAGGAATGCATATATTATTTTGAATTAGTGTTTTGGGTTTCTTGCATAAATTCCCAGAAGTAGGATCACTGAGTCATAAGGCAGTTCCATTTTTAATTATTTGAGATGACTCTATACTGCTTTCCACAGTGGGTGCACCAGTCTGCATTCCCACCAGTAGTGCACAAGGGTTCCCTTTTCTCCACATCCTTGCAAACACTTGTTATTTATTAATTTATTGATGATAGCCATTCTGACAGGTGTGAGGTGATATCTCATTGTGGTTTTAATGTGCGTTTCTCTGATGCTTAGTGATGTTGAGAATCTTTACAAATGTCAATTGGCCATCTGTATGTCCTCTTTGGAGAAGTGTCTATTCAGGTCCTTTACCCATTTTTTAACTAGATGGTTTGTGTTTTTTTGGTGTTGAGTTGTCTGAGTTATTTATAAATTTGGATAGTAACCCTTATCAGATATATCATTTTGTTGTCTAAAGCTGGCCACTGGGTGTGTTGGCTCTGGGCCTCTTGTGAGGGACTCTAGTGCAGGCCAATGTCAGATGCTGCCTGTGACTTGGCTCTGGGCAACCTTTTTGGAGCTCCAAGCAATCAACAGTTTGTGCTGCCTTAGCGTGGCCTTTGTATGTGCTGAAAGGACCAAGCTGCACACCAAAGTTTGCTTTTATAAGCACGGAGCCCAGGAGCAGGTCAACAATAGTTCTAAGGCACCCAGAGATCTGCCTTTGCCTGTCTCTTTCTGCCAGCTGCCAGTTAGGCTCAGTCACTGAAAGAGCCTCTGGCTATATCCTTGCAGGGCATAAGCTATGCAGGGTGGGACAAGAGGGAGTCCCAAGGGTGGGGCTATTGCCTCCCACCAGACTGAAGCCACACAGAGGGGAGTGCTCCACCGAAGAAAGATGGCATCTGCAGTTTGGGAGAATGACTCAGCATAGCGATCCTGGCAGATGTCCTTTCAGCTCTCTCCCCAGAGCCACAAACCCCAGACACTCCTCACGTGACTCTAGCCTGCGCCACCTCCCTCCACCAGAGCCTAGGGTGAGTTGCTGCGAACAAAATTTTGTTCATTGGCCCTTTAAGAGGTGAGTATAGTTTCCACCTACCCCATCCTCATCTTGGATCGCTGCCATTATTCTTTGTTGTTGTTTTCTTAAAATATATTTTTATTTATTTCAGAGAAGAAGGGAAAGGAGAGAGAGATAGAAACATCAATGATGAGAGAGAATCACTGATCAGCTGCCTCCTATATGCCCCACACTGGGGATCAAGCCTGCAACTCGGGCATGTGCCCTGACGGGGAATCCAACTGTGACCTCCTGGTTCATACGTCAACGCTCAACCACTGAGCAAGGCCAGCCAGGCCAGCCAGGCTGCCTTTATTCTTCTTCTTTTTTTTTTTTTTTAACATTTTTTTTATTGATTTCATAGAGGAAGGGAGAGGAAGAGAGAGATAGAAACATCAATGATGAGAGAGAATCATTGATTGGCTGCCTCCTGCATGCTCCCTCCTGGGGATCGAGTCTGCAATTTGGGCATGTGCCCTTGACTGGAATCAAACCTGGGACCCTTTAGTCGGCAGGCTGACATTCTATCCACTGAGCCAAACTGGCTAGGTCTTTATTCTTTAAACAAATTATTTTAAACAAATGTGGGTCAAGGCAAACTATGAATTCATTTGTCTTCAGGTATGACTTAAAATGGGCATAAACTTCTCACTTGTAATGGCTTTGACATTGCCAGGCTGTTTAAAATATTACAACAGGCAGCCAAGGAAGATTTTGTGTAAACTCCATGAAAAACTGAAACTTTGGTATAGCATTCTTCCTGTGTGTGTGTGTAATAGCATTCTTATTCTCCTTTTTATGTCAATGAAAATAAAAATTGAATTTAAGAGCCCTGAGCATAAAAGGGACAAAATTGTTTAGGTCAGCAATTATGTGTGTATATAGAATATTTTTCATAAAAGCAACCCCAAATCCATAATTTAGAGAAATAAGATTTTGTTAAATTTTGTGCTATACATCAGACAGCAAATACTGACATGTAAATTAAAATTAGATTCAGTAACAGGGATTGGCTTATTCAAGTCTGTACACAAAGTAGCAAATTTCATATTTTTCTTTTCTTTATCCCATAAATATGTGTCATAAATGGTTATAGTGAAATCCACAAAAAATATATTTTTACTCAGAAATATATAATAAATTTTTCATATCATTGAATATACTTGCACTCCTTAAAGATTGCAAATAATTTTATTGGGCCATTTTACTCAGCATATCTTTTCTAATGCTTAGAAATATTTATGTTCTAATTTTTTTACTCAAATACTGCTTTAGTGATCATCTTACACACTTCTCACTTTTCTGATGATTTTCTTAGGAGAAATTCTTTTTAAAAAATGTATTTTATTAATTTTTTTACAGAGAGGAAGGGAGAGGGATAGAGAGTTAGAAACATCGATGAGAGAGAAACATCGATCAGCTGCCTCCTGCACACCCCCCACTGGTGATGTGCCCGCAACCAAGGTACATGCCCTTGACCGTAATCGAACCTGGGACCCTTCAGTCTGCAGGCCGACACTCTATCCACTGAGCCAAACCGGTCAGGGCTCTTAGGAGAAATTCTTGAATGTAAAATGACTGGATTATATGTTTTCTCTTAAAAGCTGTGTGTGTGGCTGGGACTCTCATAACAAAACACCAACAACAAAAATACATCAAAAGTGCATGTTCCAAGGAGTAGTAATATTGAGCAGATATTAAATTTGTCTTTTATCATCCATCAGGTTACGGGATAATTGCTCCCAGAACTCCTATGGGCCAGATATTCTGTGTCTTCTATGGTTTATTGGGGATTCCTCTAACTATTATATTCCTGAAGTTTTTGGGTAAGGCAATATCACAACCATTTTCAGGACTTGGGACATACCTTCGGAATATGGGTCTGACAGAGGTAATGTTCACTAAATATTTTTTTTACACATGCTTGGGTTTATAACCTTACATAGAATAAGCACACAACACTTTATATATTCTTGTTAAATACATGCTAAAAGAATCTCTCTATATACATATATGTATAACTATATATGTGTGTGTATATATATAAATGTATATATATGTAAATGTATATATTTGATATGTTTGCCCTTTTTTATGGAATTCTTGATCAAAAAAAGGGATATTCAACCCAAAATATCTTTAGTGCTTTATTTTCCTTCTTCAGAAAACAGGAATATTATTTCAAATAATACTATGGTAGAGTATCATAGTATAAATACAGTTTCATGATTTTATTTGACTTCCTGAACCACCCTATGAAGTAAGTATATAAAACCTAACATCTAGATTTTCTAGAGGAAGTTATCAACTTGAATTCAACTCCTCTGATCCTGGGTTCTGAGCTCTTTTTATCTCACAATTCCTTTCTCAACACTGTGAAAGGCGAGGCATTTTTTATGGCTATAGATTACAAAAGCATATAATTAGAAGAGGCTGTTTGGAAAACTGTTAGGCAAGTTTGTGTTGAGTTGGGGCAAAGTGAGATAAAGAGAGATGACATGGATGGACAGTCCATTCCTGATAGTCCAGAAAGAGATATGCAGAGAGGACAAGAACAGGCACATATTTGTTCTTATTGCCAGGAAGGTTTGTTTCAGGTAGTCTTGTGAACGAGGCTGCACTTTAGCAATTACTCCTTATACCCAGCTAATATTTTGAGTAGAGACTGAGGCCGGATGTTCCTTTCCCTTCCTCTCGGAACTCTCACCCCCGGTTTAAGAGTGATAATTAAAAGGCCAATCTGATGTCTCAACAGGCCTCAGGAAAGAGCAGTGCTGAGACAGGGCAGGTCCTGGCTGATGTTACTTTCTCATTCTCAAAGGAGTGGAGTCCAGAGAAAGAAACGCCTGGGAGGTTATCTGACCACTCCTCCCATAGTGGTCGTCAGTGAATGCTCTTGTACTTGACCCATTCATACCAGCAATTCTCTCTTGGGAGTGGATTCTAGGAGGGTAGAAAGGGCTGTTAGCATTCTTTAGAAACCAAAATCCTCTGTGAAATAGTTCAACCAGACAAGTTTTGTTGTTGTTGTTTTCCTTCAAGGGAGGAGATCAGGCAGCACCTGAAAAGATTTTGCCCATTTGTCTTTCCTGAGGCCATGTTATTCACGCCTGTAATTATGTCTGGTATCAAAGATTTGGCCATTTCAGAAACTCAAGATCTCTTGGATGCTACCTTTCAAAGCCTACAAGAGGCCAAGCTTGTATCTTATTTCATACTTATAAATATGACTAAACAAACTGGTCAGACAGGGTCACTCAAGTGCACCAGATAATAGCATGACCCAAATAAAACTCTTATCAGTGATACAGAATGCTCTGAGTTTGCCACCACTATACAAAGTTAAACTAAAGCGGCTATTAGCAGTACTTCTCACAGAAAATGAAATTTGTAATATAAATCTCCTCTTGTTTCCAAAACTTCTTAACAGGCCACAATATATACTAAAAGTCAGCTATCTATTTCTTTCATTTTCCTCTAATTATGCTTTATTCTGCTCCAGGTATGTTATATAGGTTGGCACACTTCCAAAGTCAATAATGAATCCATATTTCCAAATTTCTAGAGAAACAAGACATAAGAATTACATAGCATCAGCTTCATATCCCTCCAAATTTAGAAAGCACTGCAAACCCCACAATCCAATGCAATCATTGTAATAAGCATTAAAATTTAAGAAAATAGTTACAATATGTCCCTTTACCATAATGTATATAAAAGTATGTATAGCCCTTAGCATAGTGTCTGTGCTATATGAGGGGCTCTATAAATAAAAGTTTAAAACCGATTATTTTAATTAGTTTTCTTGTCTGTTTCTCCTCTCCCCTGACAAAACTATAATCTCTAACGTGGACAAACTCATATTTTTATATGTATATTGAGTATCTTTCATGGTACTAGCAGTAAAACTCAAGAAATGCTTGTTGAATGAATTATTTCATAAAAAGCATTTAATCAACGAATGTAATATAGAATTGGAAATAGAACATTCAGGTTTTAGATGGGAAAATACATTTATTTTTCTCTTACAATTTGAGGTGTTAGAATGTCTTTTAATAAAATATGACTTGTTTATTTGTCTCAAAAAATTAATGTCCTGAACTCCCAGGTGGTGATTGTCCTTTTTGCATAGTCAGTGAGACCCAGAGCTGAAGGTACGAGTGAGCAGGTCACAAAGCAAAAGAACATTGTAGTGTGAGACCTAGGGAGGGCTGGGAGGGAGAGATTGCTTTACACTTAATAAATGTGAAAGTGCAACAACATGCATGAAGTAACGACTAAGCAACAGAGATTCATAAGGGAGATGATTCACTTGACAGAGCTGGGAAATACTTCCAGACGCAAAGGCAGTCTGCAAGTCAGAGCGTGGTAGGGATATCCAAGCAAGCCCTTGGTCCCAAGGGCAAATGGTGGTTTAGTTGATAATAGCTTCCTGACTGCTGTTGGATTATTAATATTTTTCTTCCTTCTCTCCTTCCTCTTTCCCTCCCTCCCCTACTTCCTTCCTTATTTTTTTTCTTTTTGTTAGAGACAAATTAAAATTCGCATATTCATCTTTTTCTTGGTAACTGGACTTATCATTTTCATCCTGCTACCACCAGTAGTTTTCATGTTTACAGAGGGCTGGGCATACAATGAAGGATTATATTTTGCATTTATCTCCTTAAGTACCATTGGGTTTGGTGACTATATACCTGGTAAGTCAACGAATATTAACCTTAGAATTGTATTAGCATTCATAGTCACAAATCAACAGGATTTGAAGTAAAAGTATAATCAGAAATATAGCATTTATCTATCAGAGTAGAGGCCAAAACAATTGAGAAACTCTAATCACCTGATAATCCATGAAATATTGCAAAATAATTCCTTTTCATCCACCTTTCTTTGTTCAGGCCACAGAGTACACTAATTATGGGGAAATGGAACAAATAAATTTCTCAAAGCATGTCACCATTTGCTCATACAGATATTCGAAGTTCATGTGTAATGAAAATAGTAGGCACAGAGGTTGAATCCCATGCAATACGTGCTCCGTATCTTTACCAGTAAATAAGTCCACTCTCACCTTCGCATAAATACACTGAATACGGAGGCAATAAAGATCCCCAGACCTTAAGTATTAACGTACTTACCTAAAATTCAACAGTAAAATATTCCACAGTCTCTTATATAAAGGATTATTTCTACAAGGCCTTTTTGGGTTGATAAATTCCTTAAAGGAACAAAGCAAATTTCAGGCTATATATTTTGAAAAACCTTTCTATTATTCTTGATTCATCTCTGCTTCAAATCAGTATCTTAGGCATCATTCTTACTATTAACATACTTTTTAAAAATTAGCCCAAAGAACATAGGTATAATACCTCATTATGCATACATGCCCAGGCCTCAGACCTACATTGAACAATCAGTATGCTACTACAACAAGCACAGAGCCAAGGAGCTGAACATTTGATGTCTCTTCTACCACAATCTATCTGGGTCAACTTGGACAAGCTCCTTGACCAACAGGACTCAATTTGTCCTACTATTAAATAGCTTGGGTGAGGGAAACTTTGAACTAGTTGATTTTTTTGTTGTCAATAATCACTCAACAAATCTAGGAATCAGTACTTCTTGAGCCTTTCTTACCATATGAGTCTTAGGTGATGTGTGCTTCAATGTCAACCAGGACTAAAACTTGGCTCCTGCTTATAAGGGCCACACATTGATGTGGGCAAGATTTAGACATATAAAGAGACCATTAAAAATTGAGGCAACAAGCCATAGTTGAGTTAAATATATAATGCTATGATGGCAACTAGGAAAAAGAAAATGTTCTTGATCATGAGGATCTACAAAGCCTTACTGGGTGCTTCAGGTATGACTGAAGGCGAGTCTTCAACTTAGCAGTCAGAGAGTGAAAAATAACTGATAGTCCAGGAGGAATACTTATATACCCCTTTTAGCTCTAATGTTGATTAATTTCTGATTACATTCCTAGAAAGGACATGTATGAATATCTGGGTATTTATTAATCCCTAGGAGTTCACAAAAATAGAATGATCTCTATTAGTCCCTTTATTTAGAAAGATGGCACTAAAAAGAGACTGTGGTAAATGTGGTACATATGGTATTGTGTGGGGATAAAAGCAGCCACACTGAAGAATGCCTTGGGCTAGCCCTTTTCCAATGGCAACATGTTGGCAAATTTGGTATGGTGGTGTGGGGAGAGTTATTTGGCTGAACAATCTTTTTGGGGTGGTTGGTATTATTGGATTCCAATTCATTCTGTGGGCCCGCCTGTCTTTTAAGGAAGAGTAAATTTTGCTTTGTCTTTGCAAATTTTCACCATCTCTAGCACCTCTGCTTGGTTTGCTGTGCCCATACATGCCCAGGTCAGGTATGGAAGCTGCCTCGGCTCATTTGTGAAGAACTATTTTCTTTCTAGAATTTAGCTCATTGAATTTCTTGCACTCACTGTTTTTTGCTAACACCATTGATAAATAAGGTTTTGGTTTTTGTCTGTTCCCTCTTTTTTTGTTGTTTTTTTTACTGTGGAATAGAAAACCTAGCCTATTTCCCTCATTTTCTAACTGAAACTGGGACTTCATAGATGCTTTATTAGAAATTTAAAGGCTGCTGGATAAGGGACTCTAATTAATGTGGCATTTTAAACTAGAAAACAAATGAAACCTTTTCCACATTCATCCCAGTCAATAAAATTAGACTCTCTTTCATAAAGTTAAGTTTTCTAGTTTATGTCACCGATTTACATTCTCCTTCCCCTTCTTCTAATATGAGGTTAAATGCAGTTAAAATGTGTTCTTCTGTGGAGTAGCCATTAGATTACCTCGTGTTCTTTGAAGGACACATTTTCTTTATTAGCAAATGTCAGAATGTGACCAAAGTTCATGTGATTATTTACATTTTGATATACAATATTAGTTTTAAGGATATTTGAAGCAAAATAAATAACATAAAGATTGCAGGCATGAAACTAGTGTTATTGAGTCTCAAAATAGTGTGAGATGATTGTTGGAATTATGGGCATTTTTCTTCTTTGTGTTTCTTATTATTACTTCAAATTGCTTTTTACAATAAAAAAGTTGGAAAAAAATTTGGCATGTTTGTAGCCATACGGAACAAACCAGTGGCAGAGTTGGAATGTACATTCATGGATGGCCATATCATTTTTTTAAACAAAATTTGAGTAAAAAAAAAGTTTTTATAGTTTATGTTTGTTTATTTTTTAAATACCTCACAGCAAGGAAAGGAAAAAAATCATATTAATATGTCCTAAAAGTTTATGACACATCTAGGTACCTATCTATTTTGTGAGATATTCAGTCAGCTTGGAATATTTGCACAATTGCCTTTCAAATCATTCATAGATATAGAGGTTTTTTTCTCTATATATAATAGATATATTACCAAAAATTATATTAACAAAATTTTGGTAATTATATTACCAAAATTTATTACCAAAAAGTTCAATGTAATCTAAAGTTTGTAACTATAATCCCATATTCTCATTGAATATGGTCTTCATTTCAGAAGTACCACTTCTTAATTTCTAATTGGCCTTTAATAATCAGTGATTAGGCTCCAAAATGTAGACATTTTTATGGGTTTATCCTAATGTGGTATATTTTATGAGGGTCAAGAGAAGATCAGAGGCAAAATCATCTTCCAATGATTTATATGTGATTTACTTTTTGTTTTTAGGTGTTGGTCCTCAGGCGACGTACTCACTAAAATACGCACTATTTATGTTACCTTGGTATGCCTTTGGTCTTGCTTGGATTGCTATTCTGTTTAATTTGTTTTCAAAACTTTTGGAAAGAACTAAAACAATGCTCAATTGCAAACTGCTGTTTCAAAAAGAAAAAATATTGTCTATGAATAGTTTACGGCTCAAGAAAGTACCTCAAACTTCTTCTGGGAATGGTGAGACAAGATGAAGCAAAAGAAAATAATGTGTTTTCTTTACTAACCTGCCATGTGAGCTACATCCATAGTGAATTTTTGTAATTCATATCTTGTTGTGAATTATAATAAATAAAACGCAAAGCCTCCACTGTATCCGTCGAACCTTTCATTTTCAAAACACTTTATTATATAACATTTGATATCTTGAAAATAACTTATTCAATGACATACATTTTAAAGAGTAATAAACTCCCACGACCTCATCGAGCAGTAGAATGAATGACAAGACAAGTGGGCTCTCTCTGTGCTCCTTTCCGGCCCCACCCTCTTGCCTTCCCAGGGGCCATAGCTACATCCATCCCTGTTGTCAGCACACAGGTACCAAGTTATTTTTTTAAAGTAGTTACTCAATTACTGCCCACATGGAAACATTTGCGTTTCCATTATTCCATATTTTTACTTTACCTTTATATTTTGAGGTTTAAAATGTTGCCCATATAATGGGTATAAGATACTATTTCATTGTAATTTTGCTTTGCTTATTCCTGATGACTATGAGGCTGAGTACCTAGTATTCCTGGAAATGTTTGTTTTTTTCTTTTGTGAATTGCCTCTTCATGATTTTTTGCCCACTTTTTCTACTGGATTATTTGTCTTCTATTTATTAATTTGTAGGAATTATTTTCTTTTTAATAAATTCTGAATACTAATTCATTTTCAGTTATGTTTACTGTCCATGTTGTATTCAATTTGTGGATCATCTTTCACTCTTGTGGTATCTTTTGATAAATAAAAGTTATTAATTATAATGCAGTTCACCTTTTCTTTTATAATCACTACTTTTTCATTTTGTTTTAGAAATCCTCCCACACCTAAGGTGACAAATATTTTCTGATTAATGTACTTAATCAAATTAATTGAGGACCTAACATGGGTTAGTGACTGCCTAAGCACCATGAGGAATATGAATTGAAGATATATAGTCACTGTCTTAATGGTTTTTAAACACTGACTAATATTAGGTCCAGAATAATGAATGGCTGTTGTATGGCAGTTAGTGTGGTAAATATTTTGAAGAACTAAAGTGTATTTGAGCACTTACATGCTAAATACTTTGCATTTATCATTTTACCTAATCCTCACAATAACCTTGGAAGTATGTAAATACTACCATTTTACTGATGAAGCAATAGAAAATTTGTCCAAGTCACCCAGCAAGTTAGTCTACTTTAAATTAAAAACAACTTGACTTCAATTACACACAGAAAGTCAACACTTTTACTTCCCTAAAACACTTTGATATTGATATCAGAATTTGCTTTTTAAAGATACTTATGTTTTTTTAATTTTATATTTTTATTGATATCAGAGAAGAAAGGAGAGGGGATAGAGGGATAGAAACATCAGTGAGAGAGGCCCAACTGGCATGGCTCAATGGTTGAGTGTTGACCTATAAGCCAGAAGGTCATGGTTCAATTCCCAGTCGGGGCACATGCCTGGGTTGCAGGCTTGATCTCCAGTGTGGGGTGTTCAGGGGGCAGCTGATCAATGATTCTTTCTCATCATTGATGTTTCTATCTATCTCTCCCTCTCCCTTCTTTTCTGAAATTAATAAAAATATGTTTAAAAATATGAAAAAGAAACATCAATGAGAGAGAAACACAATTGGCTTCCTCCTGCACCCTCCCTACTGGATGGGGGTCAGGCCCCCAACCTAGGCATGTGCCCTGACCTGAAACCAAATCATGACCTCCTGGTTCATAGGTCAATGCTCAACCATTGAGCCACACTGGCTGGGCAGAATTTACTTTTTATATTGTGTATCAACGCATTTTTATAAGGACTCACACTTCTTGGATTAAGTAATTACAGTGCTACAGCAAAAAATATAACAATGTACTCATATAAGGATAAACATATACATTGACAGAATAGAAATAAACCCATATATCTATGGTCAATTGATTTTTAAAAAATTAATTTTAAAACATAATACTTTATTTTTTTAGAACAGAACAAAGTACAGAGAGTTTCCGGATACCCCTTATCTCACTGCATAGTTTTCACTATTATTGATATCTTATGACATAATTATTACAATTGATTAACCAATATTGATATTTATTAACTAAAGTCCATGATTTACATTAGGGTTCACTCTTTGTATTGTAAATTCTGTGGTGGTCATCTGATTTTGATATGGTGCCAAGACCATTCAATGGAGAAATAATAGTTTTTCAAAAAATGGTGCTGAGTCAACTGAATATCTATATGCAAAAGAATGAATTGAGATTCTTACCTAACAACACATACAAAACTTAACTCAATATGGATGAAAATGTAAGAGCTAAAATTGAAAACCTCTTAGAAGAAAACAGCTGAATGAGTCTTTGTGACCTTAATTAGGGGACATTTCTCAGAAATGACACTTAAGCAAAGCAACCAAAGAAAAATAGAGAAATTGAGCTTCATCAAAATCAAAACCTTTGATTAGTTAAAATAAACTATCAAGAAAGTGAAGAGACAACCCTCAGAACCGGAGACAGTATTAGTAAACAATACATCTGATAAAGGTCTTATATCTAGAATATATAACAAATTTACAGTTAAATAAAAAGACAAATAACCCAATTTTAAAATGAGCCAAGGATTTCAATAGACATTTCTCCAAAGAAGACACATAAATGGCCAAGGTACTCAACATCATTAGTCATCAGTAAAAATAAAATCAAAACCTCAGTAATATACTACATTACACGTACTAGGATGGCAATGATCCTACCGAATAAAAGACAAAAGGGTAATTAACCGTACCTCCGCTACGCTTCCCATTGGCTAATCAGGGTGATATGCAAATTAACTGCCAAGAAAG
>NW_005354247.1:856286-879201 GCF_000412655.1 Myotis brandtii | reverse complement strand
GGGGAGGCTGACCAGACAGGGAGAAGACCCAGCCTTGGGGGTAGCTGCAGCCCATATCTCCGACTCCCAATCTCTTCCCCTGCCACCCCCACCAGGGGCGCCCACAACAATAGCACGCCTGCGACAACCCGTCAGGGCCCCAAGGCACCCGACGCCCGTGGCCTGCCGCTGCTGGGCCCTCTCCGCTGGGGCCAGGCATGCCTCTCCTCCCTATAACTCCAGACCCGGATGGAGGCAGGCCTAAGCGGCCCCTCAGGGTCAGACTCATCCCCCCTAAAACTCCCTCCCCGACAGCAGTGGTACCGTCTCCGCAGCAGAAGTGCACTGAACCTTGCCGGGGGTGCGGCTAAACCCGCCCTCCTAGCCCACTAAGCTGTCAGTTGGACATCCCCCCAGGGCTCCCAGACTGTGAGAGGGCACAGGCCACACTGAGGGACCCCCCCCCCCCAGTGCATGAATTTCATGCACCAGGCCTCTAGTGATAATTATAAAAGGATAATAAGTGTTGGCAAGAATGTAGAGAAATTGGAACCCTCTTATCTTACTGGTGGGATAATAAAATAATGCAGCTTCTATGAAAAACAGTTTGGCACTTACTCAAAATGCTAAATGTGAAGTAACTATATGACCCAGCAGTTCCACTCCTAGGTATATACCTCCCCCACCAAGAAAAACATCCATCCACACAAAAACTTGTATATGAGTGTTCATAGCAACATTATTCATAATACTCCAAAAGTGGAAATAACCCAAATGCCCATTAATTAATGAATAAACTAAATGCACTATATCCATACAATGAACATTTAATTCCTTATTATACATATAAATGTTTTATTTTTATTGTTTCATATTTTTATTCAAGCCATCCAACTCTTTGTATATACATTTGTATAAATTGTGGCTCATGATGAAATAGTTTATATGTGTTAATAGTTGCAATACATTAATCTCACTAAATTAACCAGGCATAGAAAATTTCTTACTTCCTGTAAAGTTCTTGAATTAACTATACTTATACAGGACTTTTAATTCATATATATACTAGAGGCCCAGTGCACAGATTTGTGCATCGGTGGGGTCCCTGGGCATGGCCTGCAGGGATCGGGCCAAAATTGGCAGTCTGACATCCCCTGAGGGGTCCCAGATTGCGAGAGGATTCAGGCCAGGCCGAGGGACCCCAGCGGTGCATGCCAGGCCTCTAGTATGCATATAAGATCTTAGGTTAATCTCTTCCCGCTCTCCCTCTCCCCCCTTCTCCCTCCCCCTCCCCTCTGAGATTCATCAGTCTGTTCCATGTTTCCATGCCTGTGCATTGAGCATCTGCCCCCTGGTGGTCAGTGTGCATCATAGCTACCGGTTGACTGGTTATATATATATATATATGGAGAGAGAGAGAGAGAGAGAATATTAATTTTTAAAATATATTTTATTGATTTTTTACAGAGAGGGATGGAGAGGGATAGAGAGTTAGGTACATGCCCTTGACTGGAATCGAACCTGGGACCCTTGAGTCCGCAGGCCAATGCTCTATCCACTGAGCCAAACCGGTTAGGGCTATAATATTAATTTTTATTGAACCACTGGAGAAGTCATAAATCAGAATATTTGTTTCATCTATATTTGTAATAAATATAGCCTTATGTCATCATTCAGACCCTTGCTATGAAATTTTCACCAGCAATTTATTTATTTTTTAATATATTTTTATGGATTTCAGAAAGGAAGGGAGAAGGAGAGAGAGATAGAAACATCAATGATAAGAGAGAATCATTGATTGGCTGCCTCCTACATGCTCCCCACTCCAGATCGAACCCACAACCTGGGCATGTACCCTGACCAGGAGTCGAACCATGACCTCCTGCTTCATAGGTTGATGCTCAACCACTGAACCACACTGGCCGGGCTCACCAGCAATTTAAATGTGAAGCTATTAATTCATTGAAATCAAAACAATAAAGTTAATTTAAAAGGAGCTTGAAGTGTTTGCAAAAAACCGCCGAAAACACACCTCCATTATAAGCAAGTATCAAAGCCAACAGGGTAGATAGCTAACCAGTACATACTGAAATGGCACATTTAGAATGTTTTAAACAGCATACTAAAACATTTTCAAGAGGCTTACTTACTTTGACTAATAATCACAGGCAAGCAGATACCACAAAAAAATGAAATGCAAACCAACAGTATCACTGCCTCCATATATACCATCAAGAACTAAGAGGTCATCAACAGAAGTAACTGACAGAACAAAATATCCTGATGAGAACTTTCCAGAATGCACTGTTTAATTCTATTGTTTACAAGTGAATATAACAACTTTTTTGGGAGAATATCTAAAGCCAGTTACCTAAATGAATGTGCTTCCGGTAAATAGAATAATATACAGCATATTGAAAATAAAGCTCAGTATTAAAAATAATAGATGCCTTGCATAAAGTTGGATTTCTAAGAGATCCAGAACACCAGAGTTTTTGAACAGCATTGGAAATCTTTATTGGACTATCTCAGCACAAGCTGTTCAATTTTACGGGATTTGAAACCTATATATTCCAAACATTTTACTCTGCTATTTTTGTAGTCTAACACCAAAGACCAGCTCCAAGTTATTATAAAATGGTTTAGGACACTTAAATTATAAATTCCAAAGTGGTGACTGAAAAATTATGACTACCAAATTGAATAAGCTTAAAAACAATTTTTTTTGGCAGTTTCTAGTGAATATCACCCTCACAACCAGGCAGATTCCTTAATTAGTATACAAAATCAGGCCCTTTCCTTTGGTTTCATGACTTCTTCACCTTTTCAAATAAATAGGCAAAACTAATGTTCTGCATGTCTTTCTTCTGACATAAAACATAATAAATCATGATGCTTAGAAACATTAACTCATTTGGAATTTCTCATTAATTATAAACTTTTGAGAATATTTTATACAAATTAGTGTAGTTTCTCGCTTGGTTTCTGTATTAGTCAGTGTTCTTCCAGAGAAACAGTATATATACATATAGAACCTACTTACAATGGTTTGACTTACAATCTTTTGACTTTACGGTGGTATGAAAGTAACATACATTCAGTAGAAACTGGCAAGGCTAGTATTGGGAGGTTTGGGAGGTTAGGTGTATTCAATGCACTTTCTTTTTCTTTTTTCCATCACCAACTGTATGTTTTACCTTATCAGGCTGTAACCCCATCATGAGTGAAGGCAGTGTATATAGAGAGTTATTATAAGGAATTGACTCACTTGATTGTGGAGCCTGATTTGCTGTCGGCAAGTGAAGACTCAGGAGAGCCCGTGGTATAGTTCCAGTCTGGGTCCGAAGTTCTGAGAGCCTGAAGAGACAATGTTCCAGAACAAAAACAGTCAAACGGAGGGAGTGAATTCTCCCGTACCCTGTCTTTGGTTCTAGCCAGGCCTTCAACAGATTGGATGAGACCCACCCACGTTGCGGAGAGCATACACATGCTTTACTCAGTGATACTGTGCTTTACTGTGCTTTACTCAGTACCAATTCCAATGTTAATCTCATTCAGAAACATCTTCACAGACACACCTAGAATAGCGGTCACCTAAATATCTGAGGACCTTGTGTCCTAGTGAAGTTGACACATACAATTAACTATCACAGTTCCCATCAGAAAATGACCTTTTAAAAGGTTAATTCATTTCTATTAACCCTTAGCTGAAATATAAAGCTGTATAGAAGCCCCTATTATTAGATATATATGGGAATGTACTCATGCACTTTATAAGCTAAATATAATTATTATCTTCATTTTACTGACGTGGAACTAGAGGGTAGAGTTCCCCCAAGTTCCCCAGCTATTAAATGACAGGGTTGTGGTTCAAACTCCAGTCCCTTTAGCATAAGACACACCACCCTTAGCCAAATCACTCTAACCATATTGTGGAAGGCACATTTGAGGGGTTGTGTATTGTGACAGTGTGGTTAACATCTAGGAATGACTTTAGTGCTTCTATGAAGAATAAGAGTGAGTGACTATTTATTTATTTGTGGGAGAGGTTGGGTGAAAACGTATGAAGGAATGCAAGGAGTCAAGGGTAACTGGGCTTTCAGCTTGGATATCTCTGATCCCAAATAACCACATTATCATATTTGATTCTCACATAAGTGATATTGATAATAGAAGATTACACTTGCCCAGAATAGGAGACATAAAGGATTTTTGAAATGAATGTCTTTAATTGGTTCACAGAAACCACATATAGTGCAATAGAGAAGTGACTGTCTTGGTCCTAACAGGCCTTCCTTTCTTTTCCAAGCTGGTAGACAGATACTGGCTCTTGCCAGACTGCCATTGTCAACACATTGAGTTCATGAGTTTGTAACAGAGGGAAACGTGAAGGGAGAAAGTGTAAGAAGTGCCCCCCTCATTTATGATCTCCAGGCGTATGTCTAGGAACAAGAGGAGAGAAAACATCGTGCCTATCAACATTTGCCAGGCCTACAATAAATCTTGACTGAAAAATTCTTTAACTAGACCACCAACTTACACTATACAAAAGAACTAACTCAAAATGGACAAAAGAGATAAATGTAAGACACGAAACCATAAAAATCCTAGAAGAAAACATAGGAAGTAAAATCTCAGACATCTCATGTAGCAGAATTTTTACTGATACATCTCCTAGGGCAAGAGAAACAAAGGAAAAAAATAAACAAATGAGACAACATCAAAATAAGAAGCTTCTGCACACCCAAAGCTTCCATCAACAAAATGCAAAGAGAACAGCTGAATGGGAAAACATATTTTCCAAGGGTACATCTGATAAGGGGTTAATTTCCAAAGTATATAAAGAACACATACAGCTCAACAAAAGGAAGACAAACAATCTAATTAAAAAATGGGCAAAGGACCTGATAGACATTTCTCCAAAGTGGACATCCAGATGGCCAAGAAACATGAAAAAATGCTCAAGTCACTAATCATCACAGAAATGCAAATTAAAACCACAATGAGATATTACCTCACACCGTCAGAATGGCTACTATCAATAAAACAACAAACAACATGTAATGGTGAGGATGTGGAGAAAAGGGAACCCTAGTGCACCGCTGGTGGGAATGCAGACTGGGGCAGGCACTATGGAAAACAGTATGGAGTTTCCTTAAAAGTTTTAAAATGAAACTGCTGTTTGACCCAGCTATCCCATTTATGGGAATACAGTATATCCTTAGAAACCCGAAATACCAATCAGAAAGAATATATGTACCCATATGCTCATAGCAGAATTATTTACATAGCTAAGATTTTGAAACAGCCCAAGTGCCCATCAGTGGATGAGTGGATAAAAAAGCTGTGGTACATTTACACAATGGGATACTTATGCAGCTGTAAAAAAGGATTTCTTACCCTTTGCAACAGCATTGGCTAGAGCTGGAAAATATTATGCTGAGTGAAATAAGTCAGTCAAAGAAAGACAAATATCATATGATCTCACTTATATGTGGAATCTAATGAACATAATAGCCTGACAAACAATTTATAAATTAATAAACTGACAAACAGGCTCAGAAACATGGATGAATGGAACAAGCTGACATATCTCAGTGGGGGCTGAGGGGAGGGAGGGGAAGAGATTGGAAGGGATTAACCAAAGAATTTATATACATATGTACATAACCGATAGACATAGACAATAGTGTGGTGAAGGCCTGAGGTGGGACAGGGGCTGTGAGGAGGGGAGCTAAGAGGGGGTGGAGAATTGGGGGATATCTGTAATATTGTCAACAATAAAAAAAATTCATTAACTTTCTTTTGAGACACTCATTGATTGTTATCACCTTAATATAACAAAAAAGCTTTTCTGTCTTTCTAAAACAAGCATAGCCTCATTACTGGGAGTATTAAATCATTGAGAGACACTGATGCCAACTAAATCCCTTTAGCCAAGTATAAGAATCACACTGGCCAAAATGCTCTGAGTAGAGTTCATTACTTAACCAGCCAGCTTCCAAAAGCAAAGTACCTTCTTCTAACTTCTTACATATTTTTTCAACCCTGCCTTTAGCTTTTGAGGTATTTTGACTTATTGGGAAAGGCTTGCTGATACCTTAGAGAAACTACCGGAAGGAAAGGCTGAGTTTGGGAAGAGGGTCCTTAAAGAAAGATGAGCACTTTCTTGGCCAAATGTTTTAAGTGTAATTGTGGGCTTGGGACCTAGAGCGTTGAAAAGGGCCATGAAGGCATGGGTTCCTTCTATCTCGGGAGGATATTAGGTTAAAGAAAAGTTAGTGACAAAATAGAGTTAGACTTCTTGAAGTATAGCATGTCTACACTTCATAAATGAATACTGTTAATGCAGAAAATAGTGCAACATCTGCTATTTAGAAAATAATTACAATATTGACAACAGTGATACATTCATAATACATGACGGGGTTGGAAATTCGCTTAATGAGACACATAAAACTGTAAGATGAAAGTCGTCATCTCTCAGTGTGTTCAGTATGTCCTATTTGGAGATCCACATGTGAGGCCCTGCACAACCGTGGCCTCAAACCACTGGTATCTCAGCTCCCCATTAGGATAGGGCTGGGCCTGACTCACTTTACCCAAGAAACCAATAAGCCTCAAACTTACGTTTGCAAACGATGACACTGCTTTTGGGACATTCCTGCCTCCTCCCACCAATTCTCCTCCTTAGAAATAAATTTTGATGGCATGTTTTGATCGTTTATGACTCAGGAAGTTATGTAACTCAGCTCCCGTGGGAATGACCCGGAGCACTTTATTCTTCAGTTTCTCTTGATCCCACAACATGATCCTTGCTGCAAAAACGACAACAGTACCAGCGAGGTTCTGAAAGCACACCAATGTGGTGGGTTCAAGTTTTGCTCTGCCATGACTAGTGAGGTGACCTTGAAAAATTACCAGCCACTCTGAGCCTGCATCTCAACTGAGAAATGGGGGTGATAACCGTCCCTGCTTTATACGGTGGTCTGAAGAGTAGAATGAGTTACTGCGCCCTGGCTGGTGGCTCAGTGGTTAGAGCGTCGGCCTGCACACGGAAGGATCATGGGTTCGATTCCCAGTCAAAGGCACGTACCTGTATCTAGGTTGTGGGTTCGCTCCCGCCCCCATCAGGGCGCGTGGGGGAGGCAACCAATCCATGTATATCTGTCACCGCTCGCTCTCTCTCTCTCTCTCTCTCTCTCTCTTTCGGAAAAGCAATGGAAAAAATATCCTCCAGTGAAGATAAGGGGAAAAAAGAAGAATTACTGCAAGTAAAGCCCTTGTATGTTGCCTGACGTCTGGCTCTACTCAAGAAATGTTAGTGACAGTTGCTGTTATTCTTTCCCCAGAGTTATACACTCAATTTCCCAAGCAACAGAGTTTTATGTAAAAGATGCGAAATCATTCAAAATAAATTTTTACTACTTTTTGATATTTTTAATATTTTCTTATTTTGATTGAAGGCACAAAGTGCTCTAATGAAATGTGTAATAGACCTGATGTAGTACCAAACTGAGCCTCCAGGTGTCAGTATGAACTCAATTGATGGAAGCAGTCACTATTTCTTATGCAATAAATAGCATTGCAAATGTGCAATAACCACTCTTTGATTTTAGAAAGGTAATAAACAGATCCACTTCTTTGGCTCCAGAAGACATTGCACCATAAAACCAGTAATTAAAAATATGCAACAAGTGTATGAATCTGGAAATACCAATACAGAAAAGTTGAACACCTTTAGCCGCAAATAAAAATATGGAAGAAGGCTTATATCTACCACTTTCTCTTGGGAAACAAATTGTTATTTACATGATTGTGATATGTAGCCAAGGGGGCCTTCAAAAATTATTCAAGAGGATCAGTGGCCACATCTAACATTTTCTACATCCTACAGCTGTGCAGTACACATTGAGGACCATTTCCTCTAGAAAGGTAAATCGGATAAAATAATTGTTCCATATCTATGAAAACCATGTACAGTCACTCTATACAGTGGCCCAGGTTTATTATGGCTTTTGCTACAGAAACCCCAAGAAGAAGTTTGCTCTTAGAAGGCACTGCTACCCATTTTATTAATTCAACCAATATTTATTGAGCACCTACTATGCTTCAAGCAAATTTTACATGTTGGGCATACAGCTGTGAACAGAGCAAACAAAATCCCTTCCCTAACTGGGTTTGCAGTTTAGGAAAGAAAGACAATAAGTACCATAAATAAAACAAATTCAAATAGCCTATTAGAAAATAATTTCTACATATGAAAAAAGAGAAGAAGAGAAACATTTAAAATATAGGGATCAATATGGGCCACCAAAGAAGTGACACATAAGCAAAAACTTGAAGGGAGTGAGGGAGCCGGCCAGCAGTGTGTCTGGAGGAAGAACAGTCCAGGCAGAGGCACCAGAAAGGCGCCAGGGACAGCAAGACGCTAGTATGGTGGGAACAGAGTGGGATGGGACTCCTGAGGATTCTGGTAGAATCGTGATGTGATCTGACTTATGTTTTAACTAGAGGCCTGATGCACGAAATTCGTGCAAGAGCACGCCTTCCTTCCCCTGGCTGCCAGCACCAGCTTCTCTCTGGCACCCAGGACCTGAGCTTTCCTCCAGCTGCTGGCAGGCACCAGGGATCTGGGCTTCCCTTGCAGAGGGAGGCCCCACCCACCCGCTGCAGCCCGCCGGGTTGGTGGCCTGGGCCTCCCTCTTTGGGCGATCATGGAGCCCCCCTATTGATTGCTCCACCAGCCAGTGGCCTGGGCTTCCCTCTGCAGGTCAATCATGGGGTGACGGCCGGGCCCCTGACCAATCGCATTGTACCTGCCTTTGCTGGCCTGGTGCCAGTGGGTGTCATAGTGTGGTCGCCCAGAAGGTTGTCCAGTCTAATTAGCATATTACGCTTTTATTATTATAGATAGAACCTCTCTGGTTGCCCTGCTAAGAATAGACCGAAAGTGTGGAAAGGGCCGAGAGCAGTTAGGGCGATTCTGTATCGCTCTAAGCGAGAGACTGGTGGTTTGGAGGAAGGCTTTATTACGCTTTTATTATTATAGATAGAACCTCTCTGGTTACCCTGCTAAGAATAGACCGAAAGTATGGAAAGGGCCGAGAGCAGTTAGGGCACGTCTGTATCGCTCTAAGCGAGAGACTGTGGCGGTTTGGAGGAAGGCTTCGGGTGCAGAGTCTAAAGGTTGATGTTCAGCAGAGATCTCTGGGTGCTTCTGGTGCCTGGAAAGGTCTGGGAGGATGAACCTGTTTTAAAATAAAGCCCACCCTAAAACATCAACTAACCAACCAATAAATGAGCCCCATAACACTCTTATGCTAATGGATTTCTCCTTGGGAACAAAATATAGTTGAAGTTCATAGACAATAAACCTTATTTCATAATAGTACAAAAAGTAGGGCCAGAAAAAAAAATGTCAGCATGAAATATACATAGAGCACAGTGATTTAAAAAAATGGTTTTTATTAATTTCAGAGAGAAAGGGAGAGGGAGAGAGAGAGAATCAATAATGAGAATCTTTGATTGGCCCTACTGAGGATCGAGCCCACAACCCAGGCATGTGCCCTGACCAGGAATTGAACCGTGATCTTCTGGTTCATAGGTTGATGCTTAACCACTGAGCTACACCAGCCGGGTAAGCACAGTGATTTTTTAATACTTTTTTTTTTTATTGATTTCAGAGAGAGGAAGGGAGAGGGAGAGAGTGATGGAAACATCAATGATGAGAGAGAATCTTTGATTGGCTGCCTCCTGCCCACCCACTACTGGGGATCGAGCCCGCAACCCAGGCATGTGCTCTTGACTGGAATTGAACCTGGGACTCTTCCGTCCGCAGGCCGACGCTCTATCCACTGAGCCAAACCAGCTAGGGCCACAGTGATTTTTATGGCAGACAAAATGCAAGGTTTCTTTGGACCCTGGCAAAAATATTGGGATCAGATTTCACTTAATTTTCTATTTTTCTCTAAAAATCCTAGTTTTAAAAAAATGCCATATTTATCTCAGAAATACCAATTCAGTGGTTCCTTTTTAAATTAATAGACTTTTAAAAAATTAAATTATTGGGGTGACATTGATCAACAAAATCATACAGGTCTCAAGTGCACAATTCTATGATACACCATCTGTATATTGCATTGTGTGTTACCACCTGAAGTCAAATCTCCTTCTGCCAACATGTATTTGACCCTTTTACCCTTTACAACCCCACACCCCCTCTTTCCCTCTGGTAGCCAACATACTGTTGTCTGTGTCTATGGGTTTTTGTTTATTTGTCTTCCTTGATCATTTCTTGCTTTCAGTTCTACATCCCACATATGAATGGTTCTTAACTTTTTCTGTCTCATTTCACTCAGCATGATATTCTCAAGATCCATCCACGTTGTTGCAAGTGGCAGTATTTCCTCTTTTCTCATAACTGAGAAGTATTCCATTATATATATGTACCACATCTTTATCCAATCATCTATTGAGGGACCCTAAAGAGCAGTTTTAGGTTTACAGAAAAATGGAGCAGAAAATACAGAGCTATCCCATAGACCTCCTCCTTCCATCCTCCCCAAAGCAGCTGCCTCTCCTATTAACATCTTGCATTATCATGGTACATTTGTTACAATTGATTAATTGATATTGATACATTATTATTAACCAGAGTCCATAGTTTACATTAAGATTCACTCTTCGGGTTGTACAGTTTTATGGGTTTTGACAATGCATAATATAATGTATCCACCATCATTGCATCATAGAAAAGTTTCACCCTCTAAAAATGCCCTGTGCTCTAGGCACTCACACCTCCTCTCCTTCCCTTGAACACTACTTATCACTGATCTTTTCTGTTTCTATAGTTTTGCCTTTTCCAGAATGTCATATATTTGGAATCATACAATACGTGCAATTGTTTCATACTGGCTTCTTTCACTTACTAATATGCATTTAAGTTTTCCCTCTATTTTTTTTTCATGGCTTGATAGCTCATTTAATTTTATTGCTGAATAACATTCCATGTGTGGATATATAGTTTCTTTATCTATTCATCTATTTTGGCAGTTATGAAAAAGCTGATAACATTCGTGTGCAGGTTTTTGGGTGAAACATACATTTTTAACTCATTTGGGTAAATGCCAAACAGCACTAATGCTGGACTATATGGTAGGACTGTGTTTACCTTTGAAAGAAACTGCCGGACTGTCTTCCAAAGTGACTGTATCACTTTGCTTTCCCACCATCAATGAGTGAGGTTCCTTTTGTTGCTCCACATCCTCACCAGCATTTGATGATGTCAGTGTTTTGAATTTAAGCCACCCTAATAGGTGTGTTGTTTTATTTAATTACTAGAGGCCCGATGCACGAAATTCGTGCAAGGGGCTTGGCCCCTGCTGCCGCTGTGGCTGCAGGCCTCTGCCTGGGTCCCCACCTGTCACGGCTTCGTACAGAAGGAAGGACGTCCGGAAGGATGTCCGGTCTAATTAACATATTACACTTTTATTATTATAGATTGTTTTAACTTGTAATTCTCTGATGACATTTAATTTTGAGCATCTTTTCCCATACTTATTAACCACCTGTCTATCTTCTTTGATGAAGTGTGTGTTCAGATCTTTTGCCTTTAAATGTTGATTTTAAGAGGGTTTTTAAAAAATATATTTTACATATAATTCTTTATTGAATGTGTGTTTTGCAAATATTTTTCCCCAGAATGTGGCTTGTCTTTTCATTCTCTTAACATTGTCTTTGCCAGAGCAAAAGTTTTAGATTTAATGACAGTCCAACTTATCAAATATTTCCTTTCATGGGTTGTGCTTCTGGTGTTGTGTATGTAAAAATTTATCCCCAAGCCCAAGGTCACTTAGATTTTCTCCTATGTCATTGTCTGGACATTTTCTTCCAGAAATCTGTTGAAATCTCTTGTCTGCTCATGGTCTCCCCCTTTCCTTTATCAGTATGTTTTACCTGAATAGAGTATTGAAAAAGACAGGAGATGAACATTTATGTCTGCCATCATATTTTAAAATAATTTTTAGTATGTAAGGAATGTATTAGGTTTTGAATGTTTATTTTTATCCCAGCACAGCACTCTTATGGTTGACTCCCATTTGATTTAATTTTCTAGTTATTCTTGGTTGATATAGTTTCTTAGTTGTTTTCTAAAATATTCTAGGGAAACAATAATGTTTGACATCCTTTCTAGAATTTATTACTCCTTTATCTTTATTGTATCAAATGCCTTCAAAATAATGTTTAAGTTGTCATTAAAGATGACTTAATTTTTTTTCCTGGTATATCTCTGGTTATTTCTGAAAGATGCCCTCTGTCAAGAAAAGGGATTTTCCATCTCTTTCCAGCTTAGCTTGTAAAATGTTTTCTCAAAAATAGATGCTGAGTTGTAGCAGATGGCATTTGCTAGAAGATAACTTTTCAAAATGATATAGATGATTTTTTTACAGAGAGGAAGGGAGAGGGATAGAGAGTTAGAAACATCGATGAGAGAGAAGCATCGATCAGCTGCCTCCTGCACACCTGCTACTGGGGATGTGCCCGCAACCAAGGTACATGCCCTTGACCGGAATCGAACCTGGGACCTTTCAGTCCGCAGGCCGACGCTCTATCCACTGAGCCAAACCGGTTCAGCAATGAACATCTTAAGGCCACAGCATTATTGAGACTTGTCTCTAAAATGAGAGACCAAACTAAACAATCAGAAGCAAATGGGTCTGAAGGAAATATAGATGGTTCACGGAAAAAGGGAGAACCCAATTAGTCTCCCGAGAATCTTCATGAAAACATTTCTTCTTAAAAACAAGAACTGGATGACAGGAAAAACAAATAATCAGCACATTTTTTAAATAGCCCTTAAACATAAAAACTATTATCTCCAGCCTGGCTGGTGTAGCTCAGTGGTTGAGCAAGACACGTGAACCAGGAGGTCAACAGTTGGATTCCTGGTCAGGGCACATGCTCAGGTTGTAGGCTTGATCCCCAGTAGGGGGCATGCAGAAGGCAGTCCATCATTTCTCTCTCACTGATGTTTCTATCTATCCCTCTCCCTTCTTCTCTCTCTGAAATCAATAAAAAAACATATTTAAAAAAACTATTATCTCCAAACAAAATTT
Organism: Myotis brandtii; assembly: GCF_000412655.1. NCBI lineage: Eukaryota > Metazoa > Chordata > Mammalia > Chiroptera > Vespertilionidae > Myotis > Myotis brandtii. The sequence continues at coordinate 866,104 of NW_005354247.1, read as the reverse complement.
AATAGGCTAGAAGATAAAGCCAAGAAAATATTTCATGAAGTAGAGCAAACAAAACAAAAAAACCTACCAAGACTCCCATTTAAAAATATGTATTTATTTTTATTGACTTTGAGAGAATGACCAACAAACAGTGTCAAAATCCATAATTCGAAGGTGGGTGAGTTTGCAGGGCACTATTCCTTTCTACATTAAAATAAGCGGGGGCGGGCACCAAGGGAAAGACACTTGACAGTAACATTAGCAACCACTTTACAAGTGTTTCTTCTTAAGGCCAGTCCTCTAGAGACACTTCTTTGTTTTTAGATGTTATGTCTACATATAAGTAGCTGTTGGTAGAAAAATGGTGCTAGTCTAAGTGTTGGCTTTGGGAACTAACCAGCTAGGGCTTCACCAGGCATGGGAAAATGAAAACCCTGATTTACACATGATCAAGTTAATTGGAAATTGTTTAATAAAATGAAGTAATAGAATTTAAAAAACTAAAATAGCAAGCACAGCCCTTATGTCTCCCCTGCTTGAGAAGGAACTGGGCATTGGTTTTCTATACCTGCTGGGGCCAGAAAGAAAAGGTGGCTAGAACAGTGTCTGGAGGTACACTTTCTGTCTGAAGGTTTATACTATGCCTAGAGCAGCGGTTCTCAACCTTCCTAATGCCGCGACCCTTTAATACAGTTCCTCATGTTGTGGTGACCCCCAACCATAAAATTATTTTTGTTGCTACTTCATAACTGTAATTTTGCTACTGTTATGAATTGTAATGTAAATATCTGATATGCAGGATGTATTTTCATTGTTACAAATTGAACATAATTAAAGCATAGTGATTAATCACAAAAACAATATGTAATTATGTATGTGTTTTCCGATGGTCTTAGGCGACCCCTGTGAAAGGGTCATTCGACCCCCAAAAGGGTCGCAACCCACAGGTTGAGAACCGCTGGCCTAGAGGCCCCACCCTCATCACAAGGCCCTGCCCTTGCAGTGAAACCTGCCTTGAACAAACCATGAAACAGTGCGTTGTGAAGCCTTGGCAATGGACACACTCTAGGAACTGGCTGTGGTGTGGGGGGTGGTGAGGTGGGGAAGGGTTGGTAAGGCTAAGTCTCAACATTGGTCCTTGGGCTTTTATTATTATTATTATTATTGCTTACTAACATAGCCTTGACCTCTTATGACCTTTGTCCTTTCTATTTCTCTTCTGGTTTGTATTCTTTTATGGCTCCTATCATACATACTTATTCTTTTTTAATGAATTAAAAATTTAATTCTGAACCCTTGTTATAATTGTATTTTCTCTTGAAATATTGCATCACAGCAGGTTATAGCAACTCTGGGATAAAAAGCAACCAGTAAACTATCCAAAACAAGGTTCCAAATAAGACCTCTTAATGATTTACCCTAGCCATACATATCCCAAATAAAATTTTTGATCAAAAACGTGAAATAGATCCATCTGCTTATTTTAAGCATATTGAAAAGGAAACTAATTGGACCATTTCTATTTGTTCATTTTATACAAAAAGTCTACACTCATTCATAATCACTCTGATTGTAATATAAATAGTATAACATGTTTGCCCTGGCTGATGTTGCTCAGTGGTTAGAGTGTCTGCCCACATACCAAAACCTTGCAGGTTCCATTCCCAGTCAAGGGCAAATACTTGGGTTGCAGGTTTCATCTCTGGCCCTGTTGGGGTACATGCAGGAGGAAACCAATCGATGTGTCTCTCTCACATCGATGTTTCTCTCTCTCTCTCTCTCTCCCCCTTCCCCCCTCCTTCCTCCCTTCCCTCCCTCCATCCCTCCCTCTAAAAATAAATCAATGGAAAAATATCCTCGGGTGAGGATTAACAACAAGAAAAAAAAGTGTAACATGTTTATTTATTCTTAATTTTATTATGCATTTTATATGACTTCTATTACATTTACCTGAACAAAGATTTTAAGTTGAAGCATGTTCTCTTAGCTATTTTCGTCTGCAGTGTATAACCTGTAAGTCCCATTTACCCCTTGAAAGTACAAAGTAACTTCTCTTCGGCCAAATGTTCTGACCAAACTGCTGGAGGCCTGTGTCAGTCGTGGTTAAAAAGCCTTCCTTTCCTCTCTGGGCCGCCCTTCTGGAGTTAATCCCTTGAAGTCTTTGAGAAGCATTTCCTGTCCAAAGGACTAATCCTGGTTCTTCCTGCTTCGTCCCTGTAACTGAACTAGACGCGTCCTCCAGGACTGCGGGGTGATCTAGGGTAAGTCTGGCCTGGGCCCTCAGGTTACAGCGTCTCATGTTCACGTACCCAGATTATTGCTCTCAGGAGGACGGCATCTGGACAAGATCCTCTGCTGCACGTAGCAGCCAAAGAGAAAGGAGGGAGCAGTGTGGGTGATCTTCGGGCATGTTCACCATGAACAGCTTTGTAAATACACAATAAAGAGCCCTGGACTTGAATGAAAATTAGAATGGCCTCACTTATTTAACTGGGAGAAAAAAAATGCATACTTAGAGAAACCTTGATTGATAAATTAGAAATAATGTGTACAAGAAACAGAACCCCATGAAAATAGCTCCTTTGTTTTGTATATGCATATTTCTATCTTTATTGAAATACATGGTAGAAAAACATGGGAACACAGTTTTCAGAATAAGCTTCTATTTACACAAATGCCAGTGTGGACCCAACAAGGAGTAAGCCAGATGTGGGGAAAGTGGACAAGGAAAGGTGGAGATATGCATTATATTTTAAAACTATTTTTCTTAATGACAATCAAAGTTAAATGTTGACGTGGAAAGGCAACTCACATGAGGAGTTTATGGAGAAACAGGAGGTTGTTTTCCTGGCCCTCCTTCCTGGTCTGACCCCAGTTGGAAGGGCTCTGTGGCAACCTCTGCAGCCTGCATGGAGGAAACCTACTAAATAAATTGATTTTCAGCATCTGTCTCCTTTTCTTCTCTTTCAAGTTCGACTTCAGATGAGTCCTCAGTCAGCTTTAATTCCATTTCATAAAAGAATTTGGTTATCAAATTAAATAGAATAGCAAGCCAGACCAGACCATGGCCATTCCAAATTAATAATAAGATTGAGTAGGTGATGCTCTCATTCTCTTTCATCGGATTTGAAACTAAAGACAGGAAGCAAATAACATGAAATTCATCAGATGGTGACTTTCCCCCATAACATTTCTTGCCACTTATTTCTACCTAGAAAAATGCCTCTTTTAATCCAATACACAAATTAGAAAATAAAGTATATCTACAAAATGTCACTGCTTTCACGGGAAAAAATAGAATTTAAATTGCAAATATTATGATTCTTTTCTTAGAGCACATCTGGAGGTTGAAAAATTCCTTTCCCCTTTGAAAATCATCCTTTTAAATACTGCAATAAGTATAATATTTTGCCATGAGGTAATTTATTTGTCATTGCTACTGCCGGGAAACTATTAAAATGAGGTAAGAAAAAGATAAACACATAACAAAATTATTTAAAATGGAATTCAGATCTTGTTAAAAAAAACAACAACAGTACATTTCACTGGGCCACTTAATTATATTTCTGAGTCTAAAATTCTATAAATTCATTGCTTTTATCATTAAAAATCTTGGGATAACACTTAAAGAAGGAAAAAAATCACTTATAATTCAACCATCCTAATACCACAAATACTACAACTTTTATAGTCTGTTCATGTGGTGTCATTTATTTTTCATGATGAGCCATTTATATGTATGAGGAGGGGGAGCTGAAAGAGCGTGAACTGTGAAGTCAAGGAGAAGTGACCAGAGACAAATAACACATAGTGATTTATCACAAAAATACAATTTGACTGTGCTTATTAGAGCATAAATAAAAAGAAATAATTTAAATTATCAGACATTAAATTACTCAATATTTCTTTATAATTTTGTAAGTTAACCAGAAAAGATTTATGGAGCATAATGATCAGAGAATAAATATAATTGAAAGGCTACACTCACTTTCAGTTTCGAATAATATTTGGTTAACTGTCTCTGATCCAGCTTCTTCAAAACACTGACTCCCAAAACACACACACGTGCACACACACACACACCAATAAAAGAAAAATATACCTAAGAATTAGAGTCCAATCTATTGCCATCATCTGAGTATATATTTTACTAATTAAAACGAAATGTAAGGAACTTCTGATTTAATATGTAGAAAGACACAAGATATTGTCATCCCACACTAACAAAAAGATAAAAATGAGATAAGCTACAATATTATAGTTTTGTTTTTTTTAAAGTATAGAGCTGAAGACATGAAAAAGAACCCTAAATAAACTAAATTTTAGAATATGACAATCCCTCCCTAGGAGAGAAGATGTTCATGGCTGCTTTCTTTCCTACAGAATGATACCCACTATGGGCAAGAAAGATTGTCTACTGAGGCCTGGAGGAGAACTAAGGGAATCTGTCTGAAGCACATCAGGCTTTCACAGAATAAAGGCAGCAGTTGACAAAGGGGAGAAACTGGGGTCTGAAGAGCAAAGAGAACACCCCAGAAACTCAAATAGCTATCAGTAGAGCATAACTAGCTGAAGAGTTTGTTTTGAATCAGCCTCAAAATACCCAACCCAGTGATGAACTGAATCTAAGTAAAGCTGCAGCAAAGCCCAGAACCAGATCATCTGAAGATTCACTAGCTTTGCCTCACCCCCACACCGCCATCTCATACTAGTAATTGAGAAGGACTAAGTCTTTTTCTGAAGGTGCACATTATTTCCTGCAGTCTCCATGGCTCTTTTACACACAGGCTGGCATAAAATGAAAACTTAGAAAAAGAAGAAAAACATGTGACACATTATCAAAAGAAAATACAGTCATTAGTCTTCAAGATGGACAACATACTAGAATTATCAGAAAGATTTAAAATAACCATGACCAATGTGATAAAGGATAGAGTAGAAACAGTAGGTAACGTAGAAAAATTTAGGGGGAAATTTCAGCAGAAAGATGGAAACTAATGGCAAGGAAATGAGAATGCTAGAAATGAAAATACAGAATTTGAAGTAAGAAAATTGTTTTATAATTATGTTGTTTTTTAAAAAAGAATAATTTATTGATTTTTAGAGAGAGAGGAAGGGAAAAGGAGAAACAATGATGTGAGATTGACTGCCTCCTGCATGCCCTCCACTGGAGATCCAGCCCACACCTCGGGCATGTGCCTTTGACTGGGAATTGAACCAGCAACCTTTTGCTTCATGGGATGATGCCCAATCAACTGAGACACACCAGCCAGGGTATTATTATGGTTTTTCAAAAATATAAGATAATATGGAAAACTGGATGAAAAGGTGAAGGATTTCACCAAAGAATAGGAACCTACCAAAAGGGAGGGATTAATGGATACTTTATAACTAACAAAAACATTATATTAATGTTAAGAACTCACTATATAAATTTAAAAGCACATTACATATAGCAGAAGTTAGAATTAGTAAACTAAAAGTTGGTAAATAGAAGATGTCCTAACTGAACTCATAGAGGAATATGGACAATACAGGAAGCTTATTAGAACACATGAAATGCAGCAAGGAGGTCTCATATTCATGTGATTAGAGTCCCAGAAGTAGAGGAAAGAATAAGGAATAATCAGCATTCAAATACCTGGTAGTTGAAATTTTTCAAAACAGATAAAAGATTTCAATTCCTCTATTCAATAATCTCTGTCATCCCCAAGTAGAATCAATACAATGCAAACTACACTAAAATAAATTATAGTTAAATTGATGAAAGCTGAAGACAAAAGTAAAAGATTAAAAGTAGGTGGGGGTGAGGGATGAGAAAGGGAAAGGCTCCTTACTTCAAAGGACCAACAATAAAACATAGCTGACTTACCATCAGAAATGATGGAAGCCACAGACAATGGAATGGCAGCTTTAAAATATCGCAAGAAAATAACTACCAATTTAGAATTCTATACCCCAAATAATTGATGAGCTATTTTAATTGTGAGTCACAGATATTTATGGACACACTTAATGTCTGTATGGCTCTACTCCTTTCCTTTTTCTCATCTTTATTTCAGGGAGGAATTTGAAATAAAGTTTGGAAAAGCTATGTAAGGTACATGATCTAGGATTAATCTCTTAAGCCTAGTGTTTTGATTACATGTGTGATTATACAGAAATACTTAGTTTAAAAGGAATTATTTTGGCCCTGACTGGTTTGGCTCAATGGATAGAGCGTTGGCCTGCAGACTGAGGGGTCCCGATTTCGATTCCTGTCAAGGGCATGTACCTTGGTTGCGGGCACATCCCCCGTGGGTGGTGTGCAGGGGGCAGCTGATTGATGCTTTTCTCTCATCAATGTTTCTAACTCTCTATCCCTCTCTCTTCCTCTCTGTAAAAACTCAATAAAATATATTAAAAAAATAAAAATAAAAGGAATTATTTTGTATCATATTTTGATAGTGATAACTGTGTGTGAAGAGAGAGGAAGGAGAATGGGCGGGTTTATTCATACACTGGAGATTTATTTTGAAAGGCTTGACTTTTATCTACCATTCAAAGAAATCTGTTAACATTTTTAGTTGAGCCTTTTTTTTTTTAAATTTCTGTTTCAATCTGTTGCTATGATAGTGAGTCTTATTTCAAGATTATTAAGACTCACCTATTGCATAGTCTCCTAAACCAATAGTGCTTATGGTGGTGAATGAATAATAAACTCCTTCGACATAAGTCCAATTCTCTAATGACATAAAAACAAATGGTGGTAATGCCAGAAACAAAAGTGATCCAGTTATAATGAAGAGTACCATCTTCCAAAGAGTAACATAGCTCTAAAATATATTAGAAAAAGAGATACAATGTTAGCAGTTATATCATAAACCAGCAGCATTCAAAAACTATTGTTTGCTCTCTTAGTTTAGTGTTCTTATCTACTCCTTCATTGCTCAAAGGCTTAGAGCCTGAGGGATTCTTTGAATAATCTTGCCCCTAGGAATATGTCCAGGCCCTATTGCTCTACCTCCTGCATAGCCTCCTTTGTTTTTCCATTTCTTTTCTTCTCTTCTGTTCTTTCTTTACGATTCTCTGCATCTAGACTTTGATTTAAGATTAATTTTCATGTACACTTTAACACCCCCACTTCCTTCTAAGATTGTCCTTGCCTAGATATCATGGTACAGTTCCTCGCTTCTCTGGGCTCTGCCCACATCCCCACAGCCTATCTGGACAGGACATCCAATCTGGACAGAGCACCACACCTTCCTACTTGTTTGCATAATAAGTTAAATTAGACAACTGTCAGCTGAAAGATCAGGGTACTATTTGGCATCAATAAATATATTATTTATTGTTTAGAGAGTTCCACAGAACAAATATACTAATATTTTCAAACAAAATCAAGACACTCATCTTAAAATTTTTATCAATTTATTTTTATCATATGATTCAAGTCTCTAGTCCTTTATTATAGATTCATCAGTTATCATTCCTTCAGTATATTTTGCCCTTATTGCTGGCCAGTACTATATGAGATACAAGGCAAACAAAAGAAATAAAATCCCATATTTTATGCCTTCACTAAGCTCTGATAAGTAAATAAACATTTAGAAAATTTGTTTATCATTTATATATGTACATATCATTTACTTAAATTTAAATATAATTTAAATATAACTATAACGTTCTAAGTACCATAAATAACAGTGCTAGGTTTTTAAAATACAGTTGCATAGGAGATTTGTTTTGATATTAATTTGTTATAGTGATCACATTAGGCCCCAAGGTGTACTGTGTTTTTTTTGTGTGGCAACGCCAATCTAATAACAAAGCAAATCCTACAGTAACCATAGACCTCCAAAAAGGGCACAAAGAAAGAACAAAGAAAGTGCTGCCTCCATTGTGAAGTGCTCTGACCAAGAGTAAGGACTTGATCACATCAATGATTAAGGGGAATCTCGCCTGCTTCCTTGGGCTCTCTGAAGGGGACTACCTCTCTCTATTCCTTTATAGAAAACAAAATACCTTAAAGAATGTCAACAACTTGATTTAATAATAAATTCTCAATTATTTTAATAAATAATTGCACTGTAATTATTTTAAAAAGGGTAAAACCTGTGTTAATTACTGAGTTGACCACACATGATTTAACATATGTATGTGGTCAAAGCCTTCATCCAAACATCTCTGGGGTTAGTGCCAGCACTGCCACTGGTTCTTCTGTGGTTGGCAAACTGCGGCTCGCGAGCCACATGCGGCTCTTTGGACCCTTGAGTGTGGCTCTTCCTAAGCCTTAGGAGTACCCTAATTAAGTTAATAACAATGTACCTACCTATATAGTTTAAGTTTAAAAAATTTGGCTCTCAAAAGAAACTTCAATCGTTGTACTGTTGATATTTGGCTCTGTTGACTAATGAGCTTGCCGACCACTGCCTAGGTAATCTTGAACAAGCCACCTAGCCTTTATGAAATGTTTTCCTGTTCTGTAAAAGGAAGGAGTTAACTAAATGACTTCTGAGATCACTTAGTTCATACACAATTCACCACTACTCATCTTATTGTAAGTTCAGTGATTAGAGGTTAATTACCTAAGAGGAAATAGATGGTCTCTTGAACACTGGATTTTCTCACATCTGTTTTATGACACAGAACGACTTGCTCATTCTACTTCTACAAATTGCATTCAACATGAGTTCAGTAAGTATTTATACATGTCATGTGCTTAGTTAATCCATATATATAGTTAAAGAAACAAAACTTCTCTACCAGGTGTGTATGTGTGTGTGTAAAGAGAGAGAAAGAGAGAGAGAGAGAGAAAGAGAGAGAGAGAGAGAGAGAGAGAGAGAGAGAGAGAGAGGTCTTACCTCATTTACACCCTTATGTTGAAGGTAGTTTCCAAGTTTTTCAAATGGCAGAAAAATATATTTACTAATACAATTAAGGACTATGATAGTTAGAGGGATTCCAATTGCAGCAAAGACAATACAGAACATTTGTCCACCAGTAGTCCTAGGAAAAACTGTCCCATAACCTGATAAGAGAAAAAAGATAAATTCAATGCCCCTCAAATGGAAACTGGTATAATATGCACATTTATCATTGGGCTTTGAGGGCAAATTTTTAGTCATTGGTATTCTAAGAGCCCCAGTACATACTGCACATTTTTAAAAAAAACAAACAAAAAACCACAATGACTTAGCTAGATCTTATCCTAAGCAAATAATCAAGAAATGTGGGCTAAAATTAAGAAAAGTTTTTCACGCTATTGCTATTTCCAAAAACTGAATCAACATAAATGTTCAATAATAGAGGCTGATTATGTACATTATATTATATTGATATAATTAAATAGTGTGATTAGAATTATAATAAGTCTATATGACATAGAAAGATACTAATGACATTGCTTGGAGACAGCAGTCTAAAACTATATACTGTCATTATATGAAAAAATTTCTATGGCAAAGAACTTTCTATTGCTTGTGGAGCAGTGAGATTATGGACAGTTATTTAAAAACTAGAGGCCCAGAGCATGAAATTCATGCATGCGGGAGAGGTGTCCCCTCAGCCTAGCCTGCACCTTCTCCAATCTGGGACCCCTCGGGGGATGTCCGACTGCTGGTTTAGGCCCGATCCCCAGGAATCAGACATCCCTCTCACAATCCTGGACTGCTGGCTCCTAATTGCTCACCTGCCTGCCTGCCTGGTTGCCCCTAACTGCCCCCCATGCTGGCCTGGTCACCCCTAACTGCCCCTGCTGCCAGCCAGGTTGCCCCCAACTGCCCCCTCCCTGCCAACCTGGTTGCTCTTAACTGCCCCTTCCCCCGCCGGCCTGGTCACCCCTTACTGCCCCCACCCCC